>NW_025955044.1:0-168722 GCF_022376445.1 Fomitopsis serialis
TGCAGAGCGAGGGCAGCGGTATTACGGCTGGCAACCGTCACACGGAGTAAGTGCTTAGAATCCGTTCGTGGCGGCGTTTTGTTTGGCAGTATTATGTGCAGCAATGCCGAGTCGCACTTCAAGGACTACACGTACCTCATGTTCCCTTCAAGGTCCATCTACACCGACGGTATCCGCGGGGGTATCATGGTCTGACGGTGAGGAGGGAGAGGAAGGATGCATCAAACACAAAGCCGGTCTCGAAAGCCGCGCGGAGACGAGTCTCACCAATCCCCGCCGCACCATCAGCATATTCAATCACCAGAAAGCCGACAAGCTTTTGAAGTCCGGGTTCAGGAGGGCCAGGGCGCACGTCTGCCCTACCCTCCGCTTGATTGGCGGCGGCCAAGCTGACTGGACCTACACAGACTGAGCTCTGCAATATGGTCACTGAGTGATGCTCGCAGGAACGGCCGCACTCTACCGCCCCGCCTTCTACGGCCTCGTTGGCGAGCGCTTCTGCAAGCTCAGCCATGCGTGGAACGAATGCTTCGAAGAGGCCTTCGCCAATCACTACACGACCAGCCACCGCTACGAGGCGGATCGTCTGCGGAACGCCGCGCGCTACTTTGGGCACCTCTTCGCGACTGACTCTTCGCGGGCTGCCCTTGGATGCACCAAACTCGCCGAGGATGGTACGGCGTCGATTCGTCGTATCTTCGCCAAGGGCTCGCGGAGTCCTCGGGTCTCAAGACTTCGGCCGAGCGGCCCAGGGACGAAGAGCCGAGGGTACTGCCAGTATGATTGCTGAGTCGCAGGCCGAGTTTTCCTACATCTCTACGACATGGAACAACACCCCCCACCCCACACGACGGCTCATTTCCGTGCTCAACACTCGTGCACCCACCTGCGGTCCTACGGTCTATGCCGCGAATGCGGAGGGTGATTCTCCGGGCGACTCCTGAGTGCTCATCCTCAACCTCGTCCAGTTCTTCATCTCGGTCGTCGCGACGCTCCTCTTCGCCACCTTGCCTTCGGGGCGGATGGTGGGCGCGTGGCGGGCAAGTCTCAGAAGTACCTCGTGAGCCAGATGCTCGCAGCGAGTTATCCGGGCCTCTCCCACACCGCCCGGCTCACACCTATTCTCGTCTGGGTGCTCATCTTCGGCCTCAAGTTTGCGGTGTCCTATTCCTTCCTGGCGCTCTCGTCCAAAACCCTGGTCCAGGTCATCGCTGGGATGAAGATCCAGAACTGCAATGGCAAGTACTTCGGAAATGCGCTCTGCAGGATCCATGTGGCGTTCGCGCTGACGATCATGGACCTGATAGATCTTGTTCTCTTCTTCTCGGATACCTTCTTGTGGTGGATCATCCGGAACACAATCCTCAGTATCGTGCGGCTGCTCGCGCTCGGGCTGTCGATTTGGACGCCCTTGGAAGGGCATCTTCACGCGGCTGCCCAAGCGAATTTACGCCAAGCTGCTTGCTGCGGCGGACTTGGACACGAAGTACAAGCCCAAGGTTTGCGAAATCTGCTTGATTACAGAGCGAGGTTGGCTGACGCACTCCGGTCTGCAGGTGCTAGTCTCGCAGAGCGACAAGGGCCTGAAGGGCGAGTTCTTCACTCCCAGCAGCGAGGCAGAGCGTCGCTTCGTTCTTCGCGCACTCGCTGGCGACCACGGTCCCGGAGCCTATCCCTGTTGATGCAATGCGGGCGTTCACAGTCTTGGCGCTGTGGAAGGGAAATTCGTCCCACGCATCCCTTTCCCTCTTATGTTACAACTTCCTACGGTATGCTCGACTATACCGGCGCGCCTGCGACGAACCGGAAGGCCGCGACGCGGACCCGCTAGTAGGACGAGACGAGCGCCGTGACGCCGAGTGCCGCACCTGCTGGGGGACCAGGTCGCGATTAGTAAATAGCACCGCGTGCGAGCTGCCAATCACGTACCGAGACAAGGGTTCGTTGGTCAACGCTGGAAGGGGACTCAAGGGACGTCCGTCGCCCAGGAGGGTGCCCATATGCCTGCTGTACAATACTTTCCTTATTAGGTATCATTCCTTCCCGATACGTCAAACACTCACGCTTCGCGCTTCTTTCGAACCATCTCTCGCTCGCCGACGTCTCTCCCCCTCAGCTTCTACTACCTTTTTATCCCTCTCGCGCTTCCATTCTTCTAGAACGTCTCGTGTGTATTAGTACTGGGCCGCGTCGCCTGCTCTCTATCGAATCAAATCCCCACCTCTCTCGCTCTCTCTCGCCTCGCTATCCCGACCTCGGCACTTAGACGCGACACTGCGGTCGCGGGTGCAAAGCAAGTCGAGTCGCGTTCCGATACCAAGTAAGTGTTCCGTTAGATTCGGCGGCCTAACTACTTTCTACAGACCACCATCCGTCGTCCTTCACCGAGCCCCCGTCCATCCCTCGACCTCTCGACCTCCCTGCATCAGGACGAGCGCGCGTTGTGTGTGGTTTGTCGTCGCACGCACGCCTTCTCTCCGACAGCGCCTCACTGCAGCGAGAAGGTCAGTGTGCCTTTTCTGGCGTCATGAACCGAGCGAATTGGTTCTCTAGACCCTTCTCTCGTTGCGCGAGATCATCAGGGACTTCTTGGTATTCCTGATTGCGTACTTGCGTCTGTTTTTCCGGAGTATGATTATCATCTCAACGCATATTCATGTTTTTGTCGATGCTGAATGCTGCTGGCAGAACTCGTTGAACGCGGTACCTGGTAGGCCGTTATCCGCGAGCACTTCACATCCTTGGCACCCGCCTTCGAAGTCTTCTCGAGCAGTAGCTACTTGCCTGCGATTGCGAGCAACTTGGCATTCGGCGGCGCTTGCTATATCACGACTGGACGAGGTTTCGCGGCAACCCGGATCTCATTCACCATTCTATACTCCCGCTTCGCCGACCCGAGCGTTTACATGGATAGGCAACGACCTCTTGCTCATGCATGCGACCATGGCCCTTTGGACTCCATATCTCATCTACTTCTGGTTCTCGGTCGGGCCTCTCTGCATTGCGCCCTTCGCCTTCAATCCTCATCAGTTCAACTTCAAGTTCCCGGACTTCATCATTCACTATCGCAAACTCCTTCGTTGGATGTCTCGCGAGTTACATGATCACTGGCTACAAGAAACTCGGCCACCCCCCGAAGAAGCAGCCTGGCGATGTTCCCGGCGCGGCGGCGAGATGGCGGGCTGCCATATGTCCCCGCCGCAGCTACATTGATGCTCTCTGCGCGCGTATATACGCGCTCGGTGGGGGATGCACGGGGGCGGCTGCCGCCTTGTGCCGCGGTGCGTCCAGCGGAGAGATGACGGATCGCCGCCCAACGAGGAGGCGGGCTTGAGGGGCGGGTTCGGACGCGCTGCGGCGAAGAGAGGAGTGCCCACTGTCCCGCTCGTCTGCCGTCCTGTTTGCTCCTGGTTGCCTGCTGCCTCGCTCGCCCGCTCGACCACCCGCCTGTTCCGCTTGCACTCGCCTTCTTGGCCGCCCACACGCAGCTTCTCGCCTGCCTGTCCGCTCTCGCCCGCTTGCCCACTCACACCTGCCCGCCTGCTCTCACCGCCTGTCCGATCTCGCCGCCCACTCGCCCACCCTGTGCGTGACAGGCCATGATCCGTACAACCCGTGCGGACCCACGCAGAACCCGTACCCGCTGTCACGGGTCTGTGCCTAGGGCGGGTACCCTCCGGGTAGACCCCTACTCTGCCATAGAACTTGCAGAAGTGAGGATTAATTGTCAACTGAACGAGCTTAGCGCATACATCATAACATGACCAGTTTTTTCCGGAGCCTGTTGCTAGCATAGCAAGCAAGTCGCGTCCATCGAGACCCCTTCGAGTTGGTAGTCATAGGGATCGCGGGGAATGTGTTGCCGAAGCGCCAACGCATGTCCCGCCGCGGCACTGAAGCTATACCTGGAGGGTACGTTGACAATGAGTCCCAGTGAAAACGTGCAATATTACCTACGATTGCCACTGATTACCAGCGTGAGCTGTCAAGGAACTGTCAGACAATCTATTACCGTAGAATTCTGTATGTTCAGTGTTGTCTGCTAACATTCAAAGCCTCGGTTTCGCGCTCATCAATTGCCTTTACGATTTGGCATGTACCCAAATGGCGAGGTTCTCGCCCAAGTCCCGCCGCCCAAATGCATTCGCCAATTCACCAAACCTGAAATCCTTCCCGTCCCGCCGCGGCGTCGTCCCGTGACCACTGTCCAAGCACGACGTCATTGACTCAGTCCCTTCAAGTTGGGGTCGTCGTCGAAGTCTCCTTGACTCCGTACCACTACCATGTACACCCTCCCGTCGTCGTTGGTCCCTGCTGCACCCCACTGCCCATCGACGTGTCGTGCATAGCCAGCCACACCGCTATTACCGCGTACCCGCCGTCCGGTGTTGCGGTGTTGCACGGTGTCGACCCGCGGCGGTGTTGCCAAAAGAGGCAACCCGGCGAGCGCCCAAACGTGGCGCTCGCGAGGTTGCCTCACCTCCTCCCTCTGAGGTCTCACTTCGCTTTACGTGCCACAACATTCAGCACAGACGGGGCTCGAGCTCGGGCCCTCTCGACCACCACCACGAGCGCCCAGCGTGCAAACGTGCCCGACGGATGGACCGTAGGCACGCGAGCGACGGACAGGCGAGGACGAGCGCCCCAGGGCCAGGGCAAGACCCATGCGCGAGCACGGTGGACACAGGGACGGCGAGCACGCGCGGGAAAGGCGGGCGCGGGATCAGCGACAAGGGCGGATCGCGGGCGCGGATGGGAGCCGTGCGGACGGCGAGCGGATCGCGGACATCGAGGTAAGTGCAGATGCACGCGAGCGAGCCCACTAACGCAGACACAGGACGCGGTGACGTGCAGCGCGACGCACACGACGACGGCAAGCACGCAGGGCCAATGCCCTGTGTGCAGGCACGGCCGACGGACGCACGGCGGGCAGACAAGCGGGTGGGCGGGCAGGCAGCAACACACCGACCGCGAGCGCGCTGGGCGGGTGCGTGAGCGAGCGAGCGGGTGGAGGGTACAGGGTACGGACGCCACGACGCGCACGACGACGGCGAGCACGCAGGGCTGATGCCCTGCGTGCAGACGTAGCCGACGAACGGGCGGCGGGCGTATCAGTGGACAAGCGGAGGACGAGTGGGCAGGCGGGCGAACAGGTGGGCGAGCGGGCGGGCGAGCGGGCACAAGAACGGGCGGGCGAGTGAGCGGGTGCACGAAGTATGGGCAAGGTGAGTGGACAGCGGGAAAGGGGTATATCGCAGACACTGACGAACGCACATGCAGGCGGAAGAGTGAGTAGGCGGGCAAGCAGACCAGCGGGCGAGTTGCCCGTCTGCTGCACGACGCGCACGTCGTCCCCACCTCTCCATCCCTGCAACATGCACGCGCTGTGAACAGCAATGCTGTCGCATCGTCGTCGGAAGAAGACCACCTCACGTCCCCGGTCACGTCTCCACTCTCGTCCGCGCCGCGATTCCCAGAAACAGGGTGGCGAGCCGCTTAGCCCCCCACGCCCGGGGTTCCTCGCCGGCGACCGACGGTCGTGGTCCGCATCAAGCGAGGCTAGTGAAGCCGAAGCCAACAGCGACTCTGATGTCACCGCGGCAGTGCACGGCGACCGCAGGCGCACTGGGCGAACACCCAGCGCGCAGATATGGCCAACGAATGTGCAGCCAGGTAGGTGAGGAGGTGGGTGAGCAAGCAGACAAACGGGCGGGCGAGACAGTAGGAATAGCAGAAGAGTAGTCGTGGTACGGTACATTTCAATCGGTGATGTGTAACAATAAAATGGAAATAAATGTCATTATATTCGGATGAACGTGGATTGCGCGAGAATAAGGACATTCTCTGTGCAATGACAGCAATCGATTGCAATGTACAGTAATATGTAGCTAATGGACGCGGATCGAGGAGAATGAACAGACCATCTGACGAAGAGTGGCTTCGGCGGAGAGGCGAAACCGGGTCGCCCTGCCCTCCGGACCCTGAGACTCGACGATTGAGGAAGCTTCCAAGTCATCGCCGGTGAAGGAAGCGGATTCTTCGAACAACGTCTTGTATTTTCCGGTGGCATCGGGAGCGTTTAGTTCGTTGAACAGAGCCTGCGCTTCGTCAGGTCGGCGGATGTGAGGGAGGAACTTCTCCGGCCCGTCTAGGAGATCTTGAAGGTGCGTCTTGTCGACAGCTTCCTTGACGGCCTGCCGGACCTCGGACGAAGAAGCCAGAGGTGCGGAACTCAAAGGAGGAGACGATCCAACAGTCAGGCGCCAAGGCGTAGACGTAGCGACTGGAGGGGGCACGCTAGGCGACGGTTCGAACAAGTGGTCGCGACGCCGAACGCGAGTAGCCGACGAGTTCGACCTGGAGGGAGGCCAGGCGGGAACCTGTGAGAGGGTCGCGGCCCAACCGCCCGGGATAGCGCTATTCGAACTGTCGTTACCCGTGTTGCAACTCGGATTCGCCGAGAGCGAGGTAAAGCTCACGTCGCGGCGAGGTTCCGGTTGAGAGAGATGAGGCGGTGGATCACGCCTCCGAGGACTTGATTCACTCTTAGGTGTGGAGATTGTTTGAGCGGGCGCGGACGTCGAGGAGTGACGGACTTCGCTCGGCCGAGCTGGAGGCGAGAGGGGAGGATAGTATCTATGGAACTCACCCAGAGGTTGCATTCCGCTCGCCTCAGTCCTGTCTCCCTGCTCCAGCGATGTTGATTCCGGCATCGAAACAGTCGTGAAGGGAGACGAATCGTAGGAGACTCGTGTTGCTGAGGTTGGCCGAGAACAGATGAGTCGCGTCACCGACGAAGGAAGTGCCCGTAGCGTGCGGCCGGGTCATGTCGAATGAGAACGGCTTAAGGGGCGTCAAGACATGAAGGAGGATGTAGAAAGGGGTATGGCCTACGCTAAGGAGTGGACCGGATCCTCTGAATGTCCACCGATGTGAGAGTCGGTGGGCCGGGGACTCTCGGTTCAGGAGGATCCGGGCTCGTCAGCGATCTTGAACGTTGGTAGTCGCGCTACGACTAGCGAGAAGGGCGTGAAGAGTCGTTAGACGTCGTGAGGTCCGTGAACGTGGCGAGGAGCCAACGTAGCGGTCGTCGTGCAGCGAGGAGCTGGCACGGTTAGCCGGCGAGGAGCGCGACTACGAGAGAGTCGAGGGGAAGTCTTCTCAGGCGTGGCGAGGGGCCAGCGCCGGTGAATCGAAGGGCGGAGAGCTCCTTCGTAGCTGGAGACCTTACTCCCGAGCTCAGACGGCGCGGTACAGCGCACTCGTATGAGGTAGTAGGAGATTAAGATGGTCTAGCGTCTATTAACTCGGGCGCGCCTCGGAGTACCGAGCACTTAGTAGGTACAACTCAGGATACTTACACTAAGTACGTGCTACGAAGACCTGCGGGTCGTGATCGACGGCGTCCGTAACAACCTCTCCGTTTACTGCGCCTGATGCGAGCAAAGTCGTCTGGATCAAGTTGAACTCAAGTCCCCGTACGGGGCCCGTATGTGTCGAGTTGCGTAGGATGAGCGACTGCCGGACGTATCACGACTGAACGAGCGCCGTGTCACAGTGGTCGATATTAGTCACTCACCATTTGCGACGATCTTCATAGAGTCCCAAGTGTCCAGTTCTCCATGCCCGCGCCCCGCAGTCGACTTGCATCTGTATAGCCCCATGCTAAACGGCTGAATCTACGCGCATGCCTCGCAGGCCAACGGACGCCGGCCGAAGCAGCCGCAGTGTGGATCGATCGCCCAACGTCGGCTATTTCAGTGATCCTCGGAGAGCATTCGTCGGCTAGTCAGAGTGTTATTCGCTAGCCGACATTGGCTGCGCCAATGCGATATGGCGCAGCCGATGTTGGCCTGGTGGGCGGCGCTTTTTCACTGCCCGTTCGGAACGACCGCAGATTGGCTCGGAGAGCATTGCTTCTATGAGCAGTCTCAGGCTTTCAGACTTACGGAGCTACCAAGCAACATCACCACCGAAGTGACAGGTATGTAGTCAGTCTAGCCTCCTGGTGACCGGGACTTCTGTATCGACATGTCGACAGGACTCATTGTTCTCACAACACAACACAAATCCCCGAGATATTCATTGCAATATAGAAACATAAAACGTTTACGCCAGCGCGATCATCGTCCGACAGGGTTCCTTCCGACTACTTAGACATGACACGACGTCAACAAAAACCTATAGGCGCAGGATGAGCTGCTTCACGCCCGACATTCACAACCCGACATCGTTCGTGAGCGAGCCCGTCGTGAGAAGGTCCATGTGGAGTGCCATGACTCCGTCCCGGTCGTGTGCCTCGATCGCTGTTGCGCGTCCATCTACAAGCCGAAAGAAGAAACGTGTACCTCGAGAGAGCACCAACAGCCTTTCTTGCACGGGTGTCGACAACGTCTCAGAGCCGGTTGATCTTCCGCTCCAGGTCATCGACGAGACGTTTTTGCGAGGGCTGTAGGCGATATCAGCGTGACCCCGGGCCTTTACGCAACACTCACCGGGGAACTCTACCTAAGCCGCTCCAATTACCCCGAGATCATGTACAGCGTATACGGGCCGCATCTCATCGGGTATATGGCTCCGGTCACCAGGAGCTACGAGCGCAAGGTTAGCACTGAAGGCACCTTGTCAATGACACTTACGGTACTTTGGCGGCGGCGGGCCTGCGCGTCCTGGCGCTGCCGAACTGTTCCGGTCGGCGCGCCGCACGGTGGGCCCTGCGGAGGTCCTTGAGGGGGGCGCACCGCCAGGCGGAGGGTTCATACGCTGCAGTGGGGGCACGAACTGGCCTTGCGGCCCCGGCTGCTGTGTTGCGGCGGCGGGTGCTGAGCGAACTGCGACTGGCCAGGAGGTCCCATGGGCGGCGGGCCTTGTGGCTGTGGCGTCGCGCGCGTGTATGGGCCGGACGGGCCCGGCACGCCTTGGGACGGAGCACCAGGAGGGAGTCGCCCTTGCATAGGAGGTGGGGTCTGGCCGGGCAAAGGAGGCGGCGCCTGTGGCGAGCGTGCTATGCCAGGCCCTGGCGGCGGGGACATCATCATCCGGCCAGGAGGCGGAGGACCCGACGGTGGATGCATTGGGAAGGGTCCTGGACCGCCCTGTGGCGGAGGCGGACGTTGCTGCACGCTTCCAGGACGCGGTGGTGGCGGCAACGCGGGCTGTAGCTGGCCATGACCGAAGCTCGGGGTGCTAGGCAGGCTCGGGGACATGGGCGCTTTAGGCAAGGGAGCGGTGATGGCAGCTGGTCTACTGGTGGGTCCTGTTCCGCGTTGCTGGGCGATACCTGAGGGCGCGTCGTTCCAACCGACGGCATCACGTTTGGGTGGCAGTGGCGGACCGGAAGGCGTGACATACGCGGCTCTCGGTGGGGGAGGAGGGAGCATGATAGGTGGTGGAGGCGCTTGGCCCACGATCTTCTGAGGTTGTGATGATGGGCGGCCGTAAGGGTTTGCATTGGGATGGGCCATCGCTGCAGTTGGCTGATACGGCTGCGAGGGCTGTGTGGCCTGAGCAGGATGGGCATACAGATTTCCTACCGCGGCAGGAGGAGCGTATGAAAAAGCCGCGTTCGACGCGCCCGCAGAGCCTGCGCCGCACGGGTCGTATAGTGACGACGGTGCCGCGGGGACCTGCGTTGCAACGGCCGGCTGAGTCGATGCAGCATATGCTGGGTAGCCATAAGCCGAGCTCGAGGATGCGAGCGGGACTACCTTAACGACGCAGACCTCGGAGGCTGTTTCTGCTCTCCGGAAGCCTTCAACAGGCGGTCCCTGATGACCTTGAAATTCATAGACGAGCCTGTGGAACCCTGGCACGATTCAGGACCAGATAGCTTGTACGTGACGGCGTCAACGTCCTCACCGCTAGTTTTCTGCTTGAGATCCGTATCTTCATATTTGATCGTGCGGCAGAACACCGTGACGTCTTCGACGAATGTCTGCAGGGCAAGCGCGTGCGCCGTATATCGAGATCCCTGCAAGATCGCTGGTGACGATCGACTGGAAGAGGCGTAGGTACTGCAGAGCGATTGTCTGGCTCTCGAAGTATGCCTTCTGCGTCTTCTGCAGGAGCTGCAGACCGCCCTTGACCGCAAGAAGAATGGCATCTGCGAAGGGTCTCGAAGAGAGACAGAGAGAGACAGCGAAATCGAAGTCGCCGAGAACGAGTGCCTTTGTGACCAGACGGTCAGTCGCCGACTCGTCGGGCGGATAAATCTTGAATGTGTTGCTCTGCAGAGCCTCCGAAGCCACAGATGAGGGTCCCGAACTGATTGTCGCGAAAAACGAGGCTTGGTTCTGCACGGGCGAGAGGGTCGATGGAAGAGAGGGTTGATGAGCAATACTAGTCGACGGACGTGAGGATCGACAGAGACTGTGGGCAAAAGAGGCCGTGGGCGAACAGTACAGCGGGAGAGATGGGTAACGGGCGAGTGCGAGTGCGGAATGACGAGACGATGGGCAAGCGGAGCGGCGGCTGAGACAGCGGGCTGGTGGGCGAGTGGGCGAGCGAGTAGGTGGGCGAGAGAGCGCGGGGTACAGGCAAGAACGGGCGAGCGGACGAATCAGCAAGAAACGAGGGCGAGATAGTGAGAGGATGAGAGTGGACCCAGGCAGGCTAACTTGCTAACGACAAAGTGAGTAGGCGGACGAACGTGCGTGCGAGTGAGTGGAAGACTGCGCGAGTGAGTGTCAACTCACCGTTGGGCGTGGTGGGCGAGCCGACAAAGATAGGGGAGAGTGCCAGTTATGGCGCTGGCCTTCGAAGAAGTGTGCGAGGTCTTCGCCGTCGGTATTTGTGCCGGCGGCGCAGAAGTTGAACTGGAGGCCAGACGAGCAGGCGAGCGAGCTGGTTGGACGGTGCGTGGGCGGGCAGGCAGGATATCGACGACGAGGGCAGACGCGCAGGAGCGGACGCGCAGGAGGACGCAGGTTTTCAGGTCCACGGGTAAACGGGGGTCAGCGGGTGAGCTGGCGGACGGGCGGGCGAGAAGACAAGTGGGCGAGAAGGCGGGCGAGCGAGAAGACGGGCGAGCGAGAAGACGGGCGAGCGAGAAGACGGGCGGAACGCAGCTGAACGCATCATGCGTCCACCGAGTGGGATGGGCCCGAGGAGCCGCTCGCGGGCCTTCTGCCTCCTCGACGGCGTCTTCTCCTGCCTGCCTGCCTGGCGAAGGCTTCTTCGAGGATGACGGCCGGGTCGATGGGAAGAAGGACAGATGCGGGAGGTGACTGGTGTGGGCGAGAAGGGCGGGCGAGCGACTCACCTGTACTACCCTGCCGGGGCCCGCCTCCCCCAACTCCGTGTTATCATCGCTTCTCCGTCGTGCCTTAACGCTACTGCGCATCGTTGACGTTGAGCGCAGCGTTGCAGTGAGGGTGAGTCGATGGGGACGTGGAGGTCAAGTGGAGGTTGCGCAACTCGCGAGAAGTGCTAAGCGCCTCAGCCACGACACGTCACACGCACTCGCCGGACCGGGACTTCCCTCACTTCAGCCCCTCCCTGTTCAGTGTCTGTTACCTCCGCTTCACTCTCGCTTGCCCGCCGCCAACCGCCAACCTCTAGTACACGCAGATGGGCCACTCCGTAACGGACGGCACGTGCATTGGAACACTGTCGCGACGCGCTTGAGGCACTCGTACCGTTCCACAGCTCGAACACGACGGGATCAAGCGCAAAACGAGTCCAGACGGAGAAGTCACAAGAATGAGGAGCAAGAGCGATGGGCGAGGGCTAAGCAGAGAGACGAAAACCAAATGTGAGTCCTCTGTTCTGTACCTACTATATAACGACTTCTGTTGCTACGCGCATTGACGAGCTTAAAGCTCCGAGTCGTGGTGCCTACTTGTCCACCAGCTCGCGCATCCAGCCCATCCTCTCACTCATTCGCTTGCCCACCCGCGCGCCGCTCTCACCCCCAAGTTCTGCCCTCTCGCGCTCGCTCACTCATTCACCACATACCAAGTCACGCTTGCCTCATCTCCTGCTCACCCGCGCATCCGTGGGTTGCGGCCGCAGGGTCAGCATGTCAGGTGAGTGCACCGCTGTCCATCCCGACCCCATTGCCAACCCCGGCAAGTGATTGTCCACCAGGACGACTGGACAGAGACGAGCCCGACGAAGACGGCCCTACCGGTTCGCTCGGTTCCAGCACCTCGCGCGGCGTATCCTCTCCACCAACTGCCTTAACCGCTCGCTCGTCACCTACCTCGTTTGGCGTGCACTCTCTGCGGCGAACCGCGGCAAGCCGCTCCTCCCCCGCCTTTGCCGCACGGTCTCTGACTCGGTGTTCTACGTGGAATTCCTGCTCCTCATCCCACGGACGCCGTGCCACATCGACTTGCAGCACTGGGACGAGGTGTACGGCCCGAAGTACGAGATATCGACGAAGACGGAGTGTGAGTGCATGCGAAATCTGACGGCGCGCGACCAGCCGACGACACAAGCCCGTTGGTGCAAACCCATACCGCGCACGGACCCACTGGCATCGAAGAATTGGCCGCCTAACAGATACGGATCACGAACCGACGCGCACGGGTACGACGCGGGCCAGTTCGCCGTACATAATGCTCGGTACAGCGCAGCTCAACGAGCAGCACTGCGACAAGCAACAGTCCACCAGGCATCCGGCGCGGCGTGCAATGGCCTGCCGAGCAACAGCCGGGCATACCCCAGCTCGACGCGCATACGCCCGTGAAGGATGAGTGTGCCGCATCCTAGCCCGAGGAGGAGCCAGGCCACCGAGTATGAACAGGACGAGCGGGAGAGAGCCTGCTGCGCGCACCCACTGGGCAGACGGTAGCTCGCACTTTTCTACGGTACATTATGATTAGCTAGCGCTGTTCTGTACAGTAGTAGTCATCAATAAAATAATATTGAGTTAACTTCTATGCCCTGGCTGATCTTGGCTGACGAGCTTGGATGGTTAACGTTGATCGACCGCCCAACGTCGGCTATGCCAATGGTCCTCGGGGAGCGGGCGTCGGCTAGTTGCGATGTCATTCGCTAGCCGACATTGGCTGCGCCAGTGCGAAATGGCGCAGCCAATGTCACGTTGGTGGCCGGCGCTTTCTCACTGCCCGTTTTGAACGGGCTTCGTCGTGCTGCGAACAGAGCGTGTGACCGATTGCGATGGGGACGTAACCGAGACAGGGCCCGCGTTGCCGCAGGCGGTGACGGCGGGCGGCCGGGCGATCCACAGCGCAGCGAGGGAGCGCCCATTTGGCGCCCCAGCCATCCCGCGAGCGATCCGCCGCCCCGCCGGCGTTTTACTGCCTGTGGGCCGATGTTTGCCCCACCAATGGCATTCCAGTTTGCGCGATCCCGCGCAATGAATGGCGGGTTCGACTCCCCCGCGAGCACCGCGCGGCCGCGCAGTGCAATGCGCCGCAACCGCGCGCAATTTGAAACCCTTGATTTTCCCGTGGATCCATCATACCTGTCGATCGGGAAACACGTGATCGCGAGTACCCTGGGGCTGCGCGCCTCCTCATTCTACCACTTAAACTTGCAGGGCGACCGCCGCTTCTCCCACGTCCCCAACGCAACATCTCGCGCATGACCGACTCCTCGAGCTCAGCCCCCGCCTCCCCTCGTCCCGCCCCACGCGGCGCTCGTATCCGTCCATCGCTCCACCCCGTCTCGCACGATACCGCCCCGCTTGCTCTGGCCGCCGCCACTTCGATAGCTCCTGCGGCCGGCCACGCCGACACCCCAGGGACTCCCGCCACTGACGTCGCTCACTCCGCGCTTGGAGTCGCACCGGCTGCGGGCGCTGAGCTCCGCCGAAACCCCGCAATCCGGCGGTCCGCGCGGCGCGCACCCCCGCAATACCCGCCGCCGCCCGCATACGAGACGGCGGCTCTCCCATTGGATGCACTCGCGCCGCCTTCCTACGTCCGGCCCAGCGAGGATGCGCCTGCCATGCCCCGCTCGCTCGCGCCTCACGACGCATTGGCTAGCATACGGTGGATCGTCGAGGACATGAATCCTCACCCGTGGTACGTTGCCTTTTCTTTCATTCTAGGTTCCATTACTGAATCTTTCAGGGTGCACTACGAGGCGTACGTGAAGCGCACCGGCCTGTTAGTGACGGCGTCGAAGGTGTCGAGCGCGCCGCAGGGCGCTCCTTTAGTATGGTACATGGCAGTCTGGGCGTCGACGGAGCAGCAGGCGATGGACTTAGAGCGGTACGTGGAGGATCTGTTCGAGGAAGACGGGCGGGATGTTATTTGAGGTGGGCGCCGCCCACATTACTATCCCGTAGTACTACTACACACGTTCTGGCTACACCACTACATATATTCAGTGTTTGCGACACTCAGCTCGCTTTCTCCCAGTCGACTTGTCACTTAGGCAATGCGCTCGCTGCGAAAGAAAGCCCGGCCGACCCGGGTAGATGTCTTCATCATGGCCAATCCGCCGCGCAATCCGCGCATGAAATGCCCGCCTCTTGCAAGGGCCTGGCGCCGCGCACGTAGACGCGCCCTAGTACAAGCTGCGTACAGCCGCTCGGTTTCTTTTGTAGCCGACGGTCGGCCAATCAACGGGTGTGGGTTGTGTATAAAGCGTCGGCCGCCGTCGGCTGGCCCTATACCATTGGTGGTTTCGGCACGTCGGTTACTCTATGATTATAGGGCAAAGACGCTGCCTGGTGTGGTGGAGCTACAACCCAGACAACGAGGATCACAGAACATGCGCGAGTTCGAGTGCGCATGGGTCGTCCCTGAGCCCTCTGCCGACGAGGCCGCGCAGCCCGCCAGCCTCAGTGTGCACAGGCCGCCTACCTCCGCGGACGCGCACCCGGAGCTGACGAGCAAGATGACGGAGATATACCTGCCGTCGATGATCGCGCACGACCGGAAGGTCGTCGTGGAGGGCCTGGGACCCGGTAACCGGTACCATTATGACGAGAGCCGGCTGAGCATCGAACCTACAGCGCTCACGCCGGGGCAGATCCACCGCGTGTCGGTGAAGGCCGAGCTCGTGGTGAACAGCTTCTGGGACGACTTTGGGACCCACGTCGTCCCGGCTTTCGTGCTTGTGTTCTCATTTTTGGTCGCTATCGTGTTGGTCAAGCTCTCCGAGACAGCCTGGAGTTATATGTAGTCGGGACAGCAAGTGGGGATTGATACATCGGATTTACCTTCAGTGCTAGATTCACATAGAGATGGTCGCTCCGTATATACCCTCGCTATCCATGTGCTTGCAGGCGTTCCCGCAAGACCCTGCCTCTATCTAGAACTGCGTCCGCTTCTAGATAGCATCCTTTTAGCCAACGATGCGGGGATTCCAATTCATCCCACCCAGAGTCTCCCTCGCGTTCTTTGAACGCCGTGCGCGCGTGCATCACTCGCCGGTTGTCGTACGCGACTCACATGACGGCGTCGCCTTCGCGGAGTAGGTACTCGAAGCGCGAGGCAAGGTCCTCCAGCAGATCGAAGCGCTCGAGAGCAGGATAGAACGCAGGAGGCGTGGAGAGCGGTAGCGCCGCCTGTAAAGGCGGGGAGTAGTTGATGTGAGCGATCGGGCGCGGGGAGTCGGCGCGGAATCTGTTTGCGGCGGGGCTAACTGGATGGTGGGGTGGGAGTGGTGCAGGTGGTGCCCGTCGTTGATGTAGTGGAAGGCGACAGGTGTCTCTACGAGGACACTGAACTCCTCTGGGTGCGTCTCGGGGAGCGTCTCGGCCGCGCGCAGGGCGTCAACAAAGTAGGACGCGACGCCTTCCACGCGATTGCGGAGGGAGTGGAGGATCTGGAAGCGCGGTGGGTGCTGGAAGTAGAGGAGGTCCATGTGCAGGCCGAGGCCGACATTCGTGTACGCGATGTTCTTGCTGTGCAGGACGTTCTTCACGTCCCACGTCTGCCCATACAACGTCTCGCGGAGCTCGCGGAAGCGCGCCGCGGGCGCAGCTCGCAGGCGTCGTTCGAGGTGCGCGCAGCGGGGACGTTGGCGACGAAGAGCACGCCGTACCGCGTGATCGCCGGAAGCAGCCCCGCCGGGGCCTGCAGACTGGCGTACGGCAGCCTGAGGAAGAGGTTGCTCACTGCCCGGGTGGCGTCCCCGTCCCATCGCTTCGCGGCGACCTCCTGGTGAGATGCGCGCAGCCTCTTTGGCAAGGCGTAGAGCTCGAGGAACGTCTTCGGATAGTGTGAGACGTGCCCGGACGCCCAGGTCATCTCCATGCTGTCGTTGGACACACGGACCCCCTCGCTGGCCGGAAGATGCCCGACGTCCTGTGCAGCTTCTGGCGTGTCGATGGGTGCACGCGGCTCGGACCTTGACAGGAGTCGCGCAGCCATCGGTAAGGAAGCATGGCGCCATTATCAGACAGACTGGGTAGATGATCGCTCGACGTGGCGGCGTAGTGCAAGACAACCGTCGGGTACCTGCGACACCGAGATGATCTGAGGCCTCCGAAAATGCCAGCCCGCACGGTGCGCATCGTCTTGCAGCTCACTTGACGTTGGGGTGGACAGTCACTAACAGCGTGGCGCACTGATCTCCTCAGGATGCGACTCAGCGATGCAATCACGTGGAAGGGGCTCACGTCTCACGTTTGAGAGTATAGTTTTAGGAATTGAAGCTTCATCCCCGGAGCGCTCCCTCCTCCAATTGCGAGTAGTTGAACCAAGCATCGTAATTGTGGCCGTCTTGGGCGAACTCGTCTTCGTACTGGATACGTCGCTTGTCAATTACGGTGGTTTCGAGCGTCGATCGCGTTCCATGCTGCTTTTCAAACTTCGTATACACAGCATAGAGCGCGGCCTTCTTCGAGCGGGGAACGCGGGTCGATGCGAACTTGTATATCACCCGGGCACGCTCGTACTCCTTCAGCCTCGTCTCCATCTTCGCGAAAGCGCTGAACACGGCCTGCGCCTTCTTCGAGCGCGGTCTGGAACACCGAGCGCGCCTCGTCAAGCTTTGTCCAGTCCTCTTCAAATGTTGCTTACTTCACCCAATTGCGTGGCTCTGGGCACACGGCAATCCATCTCTCGTATATCGTGCTCGCTCGGTCCAACTCGCCATACCGCGTCTCCATCTTGATGTACGCCTGCCACGCCTTGTCATCCGGCTCCCATTGCATCCACCGCTCGAACACTTGGCGGGCTCCGGGGACGTTCTGCAGCAACTCTTCGAGGTAGACATACTTCAAGTTGTACCAGAGTTGGTCCACCCGGGGAAGGAGGGTGACCGCGCGACCGAACAAATTGCGGGCGTGTTGCACGTTTCGCTCCTTGAGCTCCATCTCGGTATGGCTGAGCCACGGCTGCACACTGCGAGGGTCCACGTCCAACGCACGTTCAAAGACCGAGTGCGAGCGAGCATACTCGCCCTGGCTTGCCTCCCAGTTGGCATACTGGAGCTATTCTTTTCTATGACAGTGTGAGAAGGGCTCGTTATTCGTGAGGACTGAAGGTCTGCGTACATGTTTGACCGCGTCTGCCTGACCTGCTTCTCGAACTCCTATCGCCTTCTGCCTCGGTACTCATGCAGCTCCTCGAAGTCTTCTACACGCTGCTTGGGAGCCCGAAACTGGGATCCATGGCGTTCTTGGGCATCGCGAAGCAGCTACTCCGCGGTCACTTGAATGGCAGCAGGGGCCCGGTTCTTGTCTGAATAGCGTGTATATCGTCCTTGTCCATGAACGTCTCGATCGAATCCGGCATCCCCACCTCGCCGAGCAGCTGGAGCTCCTGCGCCGCCAGGTACTCCCGCGCGAGCGTTTGCGCGCGCACCTTCGAGAGCTTCTCCGAGATGCTCAGGTCGGGATCGTCGATGCTGAGCTCGTGCTGGTCCGCAGTGACCTTCGGACCGCGACGCCGCGCAGCCACCTTAGCACGGTGGAAGACGAGCACGTCCCGCGGGTTCGCGAGTTGGCCCTGGAACTCCTGTCCGAAGCGTACGGGGTTCGAGAGCTTGGAAACACCTGTGGTATCGACCTATGTGCGTGCGGCTGAGACTAGATGATGGGATGTTAGCGAAGGGGGATACCTTGAGTCGGACGATAGGGAGCATCCGAGGGAGTTCTTCCTCCCCTTCGGCGACGGCGCGCTCGTCCCATAGCGAGTTGGCCTTCTCACTGAGTTCAGTGCCGGAGACGGTGATCAGCCATGCACCATCCAGTCACTATGCTCCGACGCACTCGTCGTTTGAGGTATTTGGTGATCGCTATGCGGTCCGCGAGGTCGATATCTCCTGTTCCGCGATCTCGCTGAGGACAGCTTCATCTAGGACGAACGGACGCACGGTCCGCAGTGGCATAGGCGTGAGCTCGAACTCCTTGTCCTGAATCTTCAACGTACCTAGCAGGCATACAGTCAGCAGTGATTACAGTAATGCAGACAGTGCGACGCACTTCTCTATCGACTCCCCGTCCGCGAGCGAGGTGGCAACAGACGAGACGGGCTGTGATGACAAGAATATCCGGAGCGCGCGCAGGTTGAAAGAATTGTCTACTCTGCCCACGGGAGACTAGCTGTGATACGTAGTACTTCTTCCCGACCACAGACTCGGGTACGATACGGCAGTCGTGTTCGTGATCCCAGACGACCAGGTCAACGGTATCATCAAACATACCCTCTGGTACTGGCCCTTGGATGTGCCAGTGAGACTTGCTGCAGCCACTGGCAGTCGTGACGCGACGCGGCGCATGCGGTCACGGGTTCGCACGACTTCATTACGTAACCAGCATTTACTACCCTTCTGAGCTTCGCCCGGCATTGCAACATGCAAGCCACATCTTTGAGCGCAACTGGGCTCAAATTCCACTTCATTGTGGTCGGAGGAGGTACGTGACGGCACACGAGCAGTATATTGTGTGGTCTCAAGTTTTGATGCACTCATGTAGGTGTTGCTGGCCTTGCTGCAGCTGCAGCTCTTACGCGCGTTGGGCATCGCGTGACGGTCCTGGAGAAGGGCGATGGCAGCTCGAACGTGAGTGATCCGCCAGAGGACGTATGTGGCAGACTTACCATGATCTCAACAGCAGGGTCCTGGTGGCATTTATGTACCGCCCAACATGTCGAAAGTGCTCTTCCACTGGGGCTTAAGGGATAAGATAGAAGAGGTTGGCTTGACGACACACCCTCTACTCTTCTTTCAATGTCAGTTGCATACTTGGTTGTCCGGGGAGCTTGATTTGAAGCTGCGGATGGCAGATCATACGGGGCAACTCCTTGGCATGCAACATTGGGACGACGAACTGCTAAGAGAGACTCGGGGAGAGTTCATCCTCATGACGGTGTGTTTCGCGACATTTTGACCTCATCCAATGGTGCTGACTAGCTGCTGTGTAGCATGGCGACCTATGTCAGATACTCCACGAAGCAGCGGCGTCGCAAGGCGCCGAGATTCGGTACAACGCGCAAGTGGTTGATATCGAGCCTGAAGATGGCGAGGTGAAGCTGGCGTCCGGGGAGATTATGCGAGCAGACCTCATCATCGGCGCTGATGGCGAGCGGGGCATGTGCCGGCGCATGGTACTTGGACGTGAGGAACGCATCCAGCCTTCTGGGATGGTGCTGTTCGAGTGCGTCCGTCCTTATTCGGCGTATTATGTCTGTGTACTGACTTCTATGATGCCTGAAGTACCCAAGTTGGCTCCGAAACCGCAACAAAATACATGTCGCCGGACGAGAAGCGACTACTAGAAACCGTGCGAGGGGTTCGTCCTTCGTCTCGTTTGTGTGGCTGAAGCCAGACCCCTTCTCTTCCACATATAGAATCCCGTATATTGCGCAATGGGAAACGGTTGCGGCTCCACGGGATACCCTATTGTAAGTGCGTTATATTGATCTGGCGCACAATCGTGCAACTGACACAGGTTCAGCAACAAGGCCGCGAAATCATGTTCCATCAGTTCTTCAGAGGAGATTTCCCATTGGAGGGTAGCTACAGCGACCCACCAACGGCAAAGGCGGAGCTCGTTAGCCTCCTGCCCTCCGAGATACACCCAACGTGAGTGTTCTCACAGGCTGAGACTGCGCGGGACCATGGACTGATGTAGTTCAGTCTGTATCATGGCGTGCGCGGCGCAGATCGGGTCACCCGTGTGGCCATCAACATCTACGAAAACCTCGAAGATTGGGTGCACGAGAGCGGGCGTCTACTTGTCATAGGGCAGGCAGCTCATCCCATTGCGGTAAGCATGCGCGCGACCACATTATGCTGCACGCTGATCATCATGCAATGTAGTCTGGTAGCATTCAGGTCACTGCGATGGCCATCGAAGATGCCGCCGTCCTTGGAAGACTTTATCAGTACCTGACTATCCCTGAACAAGCGTCGGAGTTCCTCTACGCATTCCACGACCTCCGGAGGCAGCGCTGTCAAGATGTGCTGGAGGGCGAAGTGTCCATGGTCAGCTTGATCACCAGGGTGCACGGCCCCGAACAGGAACAGCGGGACAACGGGATGCGAGCGAAGTACCACGCGGGGAAGAACGTCCTCGAGGGCGACGACACTGGCGGCGGCGAGGGCGAACAGTGGGTCACCATCCGCACGATCTTCGGCTACGACTGCGAGGACGAGGCCGATGACTGGTGGTTCCAGTGGGGCCTGCTGCGCGCGCGCGCGAACAGCGACGGCCAGAACCGTCAATCCCAGATGGGCGTATTCAGTTGGGCTAACATGGGCATCCAGTCTGTGGACATGACGACGATGGCATGAGCGCTGCGCTCGCGCTGCTGCGACTAACCAGCCCTCTGACTACATGCATATGCGGAATACACGCATCTATGGGATCTATGCTGCCATCGTCTTCGTCGTCATCGCTATCGCTACAATGCTATCATTTGGAGTTGGAATCTCTGCTGCGTCCGTCCTCGCATAACTACATCGCTGAAATTCATTAATGTCCTGCAATTACATCTAGAATGGAGCCCGCCCTGCGGCACTGCTCGATCTCGCAGAAGTAACCAGGCATGATCTGGGTACGATGTAACGCGCCTGAAGGCTGCCAGCCACTTCCATATTGCTAGACCCCTTCCCGAGAACACATGCATACATATGCGGGTCCTTGTCTGACCTTCCCATCAAGCAATACTCGAGCGATCCGCACCTTCAGCCGAGTGGGCCACAAACCTCGGTCTAGCTCGCGCTCGACATTCGTCGGTACGGTAAAATCCTGCTGGGAACGCCCAAGAGATACCAAGATCGACACGCTCCTCACGAGACTCCTAATCTATTCACTTATGTGCACTGGCGCCGTCCGGCTACCTGTAGGCAGGGTCCATGAGGTGCGCCGCTTTGGTGCTGCTAGGCAAGGTGAGTGCACTACGACGGGACGGTCAGATATTCCCTTTTCAACCTCGTCCAGTTCATGTACGGTGAAGACGACATGGGCGGTGCATTCATTGAGTGCCAAAACATCGAGACTTTCGCTCTGAATGACCGCAAATTCACCTGCAACCACCACGCTGATATCACGGAATTTTTCTGTCTGCTGACTTGGACGGCAGTTCTCTGGAGCCGCAAGCGAAGCTCGACGAAGAGTACGAGCGGCTCGTCCAGGATCGCCGTCGGTTAGATGCATTTATTCTGTTCGCAGAATCCCAGTGTCCCTCATTAGCATTGTACGGAACACGGCACAAAACTTACATATCGACTGATGCAAACCAAGTGACCTCGACGTTCGGAGCTCGACGCTCGATCTACTTTCATCATTGAGCCCGCGCGCAAGCTGGCGGAGCGTCTCATTGTCGTTCGTGGCGACAGTCGTAGGAGGCCTAGGCCAACGCAACATTCCTGTTTCTTCGTGCTACTGCGCGGAGAGTCCTGGAGCGTTTCCACCTGAACCAGGAAATATTCGAGTGGGTTCTTGGCGAAGTCGAGACGAAATTCAATCAATCCGCGGCGCACCCAGGTGAGATGTGCGGTACGCTCCGGCGCAGTCTATCGGTGAACTGGCAACGCAGATGATGCTGAACACGTTCCACTACACCAATGTATCCAACAAGAACACCATACTCGCTGGACGGAGGCACAGGTACGGCTGCTTGCGGTTTCCGGGTTGAAGACCTCGATCTGGGCCGCCGAAGCAGGTTAAGACCGCTCCATTACCGCACCCGCTGCATCGGGCAGCCGACTTCGCACCAGCTGTTCGAGCCGCACCACCGGAAGTCGACCTTGGTGAGCCGCGGACAGAGCCCATGCGGGCCATGCAGCAGGCGGAGCGTCCCGTCCGAGACTGAGCACTTCATCGTCCACTCTCTGTCGCTTCGTCACCCTTCAGCTTCCATCGTGGGCGACGCTATCAACAGCCTTTGGTGGACGCACTTCCGAGTCGCCATTTATGTGTCTATCAATCATCGCACGACGTCTAGCCCACTCCGCCAACGACGGCCGACGCCACGGGCCATATCCTTGCAGCTCAAGCGCAAACTCTCACAGCGCCTCGCGCCCTTCTGTCAACACCCGTCTCCGTGAGCGGCCCTGCGAACATCTCCAACACCCGGCCACACGCCCACCTGTCCGCGCGGACGGCATTGTACGCGCAGCCATCACCGACCTCCGGCGCCATCCCGCAGAAGCCCTCCACCGCGTCGTCCTCGCCCGCAACGTACACCGCGACGTCGAAGCCGATGATCTGCAGGCGGTAGTCCGCAGTGTACACCAGGTTCGACGGCTTCACGTTGTGGTGAGCGACGCCGCGCACGTGGAGGAACGAGAGGAGGTACGTCCATTTAGTCATCGGCCGGGAGCGCGGTAGCGCCCAGCAGCGTCTTGACAATGATTGACGGCCTACTCGAACCCCAATATTCCCTTGCGAATGCACTTTTTCCCTTTCATGGCCGGCCCAACTCTTCCATTGATTCACGCCAAGTCACTATTTACCCAGCGCGGTCTCGCCCGTTCGTATTGCCCGGCCTCTTCACCTGGATCTCCTCCCTCTCCTTCCAACAGATGCACTCCCGATCCCCGCGCCTACCCAACTCGATGGCCAGGTGTTTCCCGACCTTATGACCGCCGCAGGCACGGCCCATTCACGACCCGTTGCCTACAAAGAGCAGCGGGACCGGCACACGAAGACGCGCATGGGCGCGCTCTGGGAGGAGGGCGAGAGTGGGTACTCGGAGAGCCACGGACTGGGGCACAAGCAGCGCGGATGGCAGTAGGGGGCCCTCGGGACATCCTCCCGAGTCCTTTCCCGCGCCTCCCCTTTGGCTCGCAGCCCAAGAGACGTCTTGTTAGCTCTTTTATAGTGCTGAACGACTTGGTCGTCGCAATCGCGGGTCGAGTCTGTATGTGAGCGCGCTGGAGCTCTTTGGTGAGCGTGCACGGTCGATCACATGTCGTTGAGGTGCCAGTGCTGATCGATCACCCCTGCTCACCGCACCCATCGCCGGGTGATCCGCAGATGCTCGCTTCAGAATGATTCTCTCGACGCCCGGGGCGCAGGTACACCGTACGACTCTCTCGGACCCCTAAGCTTACCTTCCGCCGGACGGCTGGCAGACCACCTCTAGCCTGCCAACGACGACCCGGCGCCTGCGCACTATCACCGAATGCGGCACCCGCTCGCGTTCTACCTGGACGGTCAACAGACGACAACCATCCAGACAACCTACGTCGAACTGGACGATGTACGGCTCGCTGAGCGCGCGGATGCCGAGCACGTGCATTGCGAGGCGCACGTAGCCGCACAACGCGGTAGCAAGTACGCTGGACCCACGGGCTCCCGCCGGATCGCTAGCAGAGCACGTCCAGCGAGAAAATGACGGCTCGGCTTCCAGCAACCGCACGGACCTACACCTGCATCCGAAACCGCCGTCTCAAGACCCGCCGGGAGAGCGAGCGGACGAGGCCCCCTCGCCCTGCCGGCCGTCTACTGCCAGCACCCTCGGACGTCGCCGCCAGAGCGGAGAGTATCCGCACGACTGTGCACCGATCTGCAACAGACAGGTGTACTAACCGCTTCGTGCGTCCGTCTGAGAACGGCTGCCTTTACCAACCGGAGCTGGAGTCTCGACCGTGCCCCCACCCTAATTCGGGTCTGCCGCAGGACACGCATCGAGGCGAGTGGGCTGTGTCCCCGTATACCTCCCAGGGGATCGTTCAACATCCCTGGAACGGTCCGTCCAAGCTCGACGGACGAATCGCGGGAGCAGGTACGCTGGACGGCCGGACTGCTCGCAGAGCACGTCCAGCCAGCAAACGACGCGTCCGTCCACGTTCGAGCTTGGGCCGGTTGTTTGCTCGTCCTCGACCCGCCGTCTGACGCGGACGTGCAAGACGAACGAAACGAGCGCGCTCGCTCGACGTAGACGCAATCCGGTCACGTCCCAGGTACGCATGGCAGGAAGCGGGCCGTGTGTCCGCTCGGTTGTCGTGACACGCGCCGGGAAGTCGAGTCGAGTCGACGTCCGTATTCCATGTGCAGGCTTCAGAGAGCCGGACATCGAACTCTGTATTCTATACACACCTGCGTGACGGCCATGTCGCGAGAGGGTTCTGCTGCCCTGCGTGCGACTACGAAGCATCCCCGGCGGCGCAGGCGAGTCGTCCCGTGGATCCATTCGAATGGCGCAATGCGGACGCGGGACTGCTGGGTGGCCTGCGGTAGCGGGTAGTCGGAGAGGACACGGCGGATCGTGTTCCTGTGGGCGGAGTCAAACGAGACAGGCGGGGCGGAGGCAGACGCGGTACTCACTCTGGAGGGCGCTCCGGACATGGACATTGCGCTGACATCCACAAATAGGCGGGGGATCGTCTCCCATATCGGGAGTTCAGACGATCTCTTGACGTCATCGCGCGACGGAATCGGGACTGAAAGGAGCGTGTTTGACGGCGGCGGGCTGGGTGTGCACTTTGGGTGGGAGCTCGAGGATAGGGTGTAGCGAAGTTCGCGTTTGGGCGAGTCCGAGGGTAGGTAGCGACACAGTGCGACGAAGGAGCGTGCGTCAGGAATTCACTGAACGAACTGCTTGGTGAGTCGTGATTTTGGTCGACGTCCGCTCGTGTTCGCTGACTCGTAGATCAGCCCGTCGCCGCATTCAATATGGGTCGATCCTGGACAGCGGCCCGACCGGCCTTTTACATTATCGCATCGCATGCCGCAGTGCAGCACGACTCGACGGTACTGATACACAATATACGGCTCCTATTTCCTGCTGAGCACTAGTATTAAAAGTTTCATCGGTCAGACTCCCTATCTTACCCAGTAGTGTCAGTTTCGGCCCAGCGCGCGAAGTTGGAACGAGCCTCCAGCCGAGCGACTCGGCAGCGAGCGGTTTCGCCTGCCGCCAATTTTCTTTGCGACCGTCATCATCTCGCATCTGTCCCCGTCCTCGTTGGAGGGCTCGATGCTCGCCGCTCGCCTCTCTTTTCACCCGTTTGCAGACTGCCCGTTCCCTGTACTGCTGTAGATCCTGTATTTACCATTTCCGAATCAATGCTATACATGTATTCACTGTGTCTATGCAGAACCCGTGGCAGATAGCCAGCAGTGTGTGCTTAGGCAACGTTTCATCGGACTCATCTAGTACCTAGGTATGGCTTATAGATCGCTTGGGCACGCTTCATTAAGCAGACCAGCTTATACTAAGCAACGGCCCGGGGACCTTCATAAAAGGGGGACCTTTTACTAAGTTTAGATAGATAGATATACATACACAGAGGCGCATTAGAAAACATTGATTTGGACCCCACACGTTCCTGTTTTGCGTAACTTACTAGGCCACTAGTGAACCGGAACCACACTTGTTGTCACTAGTTGTGACGAGTGTGACACAACGCGTCGAGCGCAGCGCGTCGCGTCGCGCCGTCTTGCGTCAGTTAAGACTGTGTGCTGTTGCGTTCTGTCGTGTCGCCTTTTTGTCTGACCGTGTCGCGTCTCGTCTCTAGTACACAGCACTGCCGGGCTTTCATCCGTCACTCAATCATGCCAGAGTACCGTGAACTCATCGCCTCGTTTACGACCATCTCTCGCTGGCTGGAAGCTATGCAGACGGCGGGTACCGAGCTCAACCTACAACAAATCTGGGCAGATCCTACCAAGAAAGAGCGGAAGAAGTTTGCTGCCCACAGTCCAGCAGCCTCTGGACAGGTCATTCCCCTGGACCCAAAGTGCAAGTACAAGCGTGGGTCTCAGCATGCGCAACAACGCATCTTCCCTCCTCCTCCATTCTCTGGGCGAGGTACACTCCTTCCGCTTCAAGATCTTGTCCTCCAGTCTGTGGAACGTACGCCAAGATCGTTGATTCTGGATTTCGGTCGCCTGCATTTCCAGGTGAGTACTCGCAGTAGTAACGACTCACTGGCAGAAGTTTGCCGACCTTGCCATTGCCATGTGGTATGTCATACTGAGGTTCTGATATCAACAGATACACCTGCAGACGCATACCATGGCACAAATATACAGCAGGCAGCAATGGGATGTTGAGATTTGCAAAGTTGATGAATTTGTGAGTACCTTCCTCATCGTACAGCCTCATTGATTGATACTCAACTCGTTGCTTTCATACAGAACCGCGGCTTCAAGATAGGTGTAGCTTTCGATTTCGGGCCATATGTGCTGGCTTTCCCCACACTTGACAAGATTTTCACGGTGAGCTGCTTTGTTCAATTGCTACTTCCGTTTGCAATTGGGTTTCTGAAGCGCTCTGCTCTAGCCTCATTGGGCGCCGTCAAGGGATGAGCTCCCCATCCGCCATGCAGATGTATATTCCGACTTTGCTAAATTTCTTGAAGGATTAGTTGAGTGGATGAGGAACCGCTGGGAAAGTGACAGTGTGAACATGGGTGGACTTGCAATCAATGTAGTCCGAGAGGCGGACATCGTGTTTGGCGGGCTAGGTGTGTACTCCGTTGTTGAGGTATTCTTTATGGCTGGTAAGAGCACTGTCATTAGAATTGAGTATGCGATAACTGATCTCGTCTCAGGGCTGTCTGTCTTTCTCACTGAATATGAAGTCTTCCGGTGTCCGTCGCGTGTTGCACGCCTCTGCGAAGCATTTTGGACGTTTGCTCGTCGTGGTCATGAGGACTTAAAGTACGAGATTGTCGTTCTGGCATCTGAATCGGACAATCTACTAACAGTGATTTCATAGGAAATTGCTCCAGCCATGCTGGCATGGGTTCATCCTCGCTGCGGACCAAAATCAGCGTCTTCGCTACCTCTCTTGGTTGCACGTGTATGGGAAACAACGAACCAACCTGTCTGCGAGGTCAAAAGAGTTATACAATGAATACTTAGTGCGTGTTTATTTCCTCTATTGTTGCCTACCAGATATTTGAACTCATTGGCTCCGAAGTTGGTACTGGACAGGTACAGCAGCATGAACGAGGACGTCACCCGCAGTGCGGAATGTTGTCTCTGGGATATCTTTGAGCCTTCCTTCATTCGACCAGCGATTCAAGACAAGGAGATCCAACTTGGCCATCTCATTTTTGGTGAGGAATGGCAGTTCCTGGCATGGTCGCCTGCCGAGCCCAAGGATCCCCTGACTGATGCGCTAGCTGGACTCGGTGAGTGTCAAAGTGTGGTCTAATGCCAACCACCACTCACTTCAGTCTGCCGCGGTGGCGGTCAGGTCTGACTCAATCACAACCAACTAATCTGAAGCCATCTTTCTACTTGGACTCCCTGTTTGTTGATGGCGCGGAGTCGAGGGCATCCAGCGTGTATACACGGCTATATCGGGCGGAAGGCCAGAAAGTCCTATGGTCAATCTATCCAGAGTTCCCATCAAATCTCATCGGACCGGGCAAAGAACTCTTGTGAGTTCATAACCAGTCGGGTACTGTCAATGACTGACCAGCGATTCATATCATAGAGCCAGCAGTAATAGACCAAGTGCAGAGGTACTGTACTCTGTGGTCCCTGTGGACGAGATGGAAAAGGAGACTTTCCAATACACCGTCATGAAGACCATGACAGCCGCCCGAGGACCTCTTGAATATTGTGGCATGGCACGCCTAATTAAGAGGCAAGGTGCGGGGCAGAAGGAACCAATGTGAGTGGAACAGTTTTCTTGTTCTTCATGTGAGCCCATTCTTTTCTCTCTGGCAGCGTCTCTGTGTGTCGACTCAGTGAGGCCATTCCACACTCTTTGCGCATGCGCGAAATTGGTGGCATTGAACGTATCGGGCGGGACAGGAAGGGCGCCGGCAAGCGAAAGCGAGAGCATGAGGATAGCCTCGCGCGTGGTGGATGGCCTTCCAAGATCGTCCGCTTTGATCAGCCTGAGGCAGACATGCAGGACGTCAAGGAGAACACTGAGGTTGAGGAGCGTCCAAAAAAACGAAGGCGCAGCGCTGACCTCAAATTAGCCACTGAAGGGAGTATCTATTATGAGGTCCGTAGTACTCGTAGCCGTACGATCTCTGTTGCGCCGAGTGCAGATGCAAGGCTTGTGTAGTACTCAGGCAGTTAATAAATATCTGCCCTTCCGAGATTGGCAGCGACAAATCAGCACATGAGTACATGGATAACCGACGAGGCTTGAGTTTCTTCCGCATGTATTGAGCCGACTACACGTGAGCAACATGCATAACAGCAGGTGAGACTGTGGTGCACTGCGCGCAGGCACATTCTAAGGGCTTATAGCGCTCGTGCGGTGCAGAACCGGCGTCTGCGCCAGGCAGACGCCCGTCCTGCCAGTATATTGACCTAGTATATTTACTTGCACCGTGTGCCGGCTGCAAATTTGCATGGACACTGATGGTATGTACACCGTTCGACCTAAGTACTTATCTGTGCTTAGAATTTGACCCCCCAGTTGCAGGGCCCAATGCGCTGCGAGCCACATGCAGGTTGGGTAGGGTGATTCCCAAATGCGGCAAGACCTGCGTACCGCGCGATCACTGAAGCTGAAGTTCCCCGACTTGAGCATTATTGGACGCAACCGCGGGCTCCGATTTGGGCTCTCGAACACGTCCACATCCGTGGTCTGGCACGTCGCATCCGCCGTCCGCCTCCATCTCCCTCGGGCCAGCATAACCACTTGACGCTGAAGGCCCGCGACATGTCGAGCAGGCTGCGAAGTAGCGCGACTCCTCCACGCATGTCGGAAGAAGAACGAATGCCCGCGACGCATTAGGTGCGTCAGGCAGATAACTTGAACGAGCATAAGTTGTCTACTTACTCATGTACCAGCCCTGTTGCAGGTCCGCACAGAGCACCGGAGGACAGTGCCTCCGCCGGATCGCTCAACGTTGACCATCTCCGGCCTCCCTCTCC
This sequence comes from Fomitopsis serialis, assembly GCF_022376445.1. Classification (NCBI taxonomy): domain Eukaryota; kingdom Fungi; phylum Basidiomycota; class Agaricomycetes; order Polyporales; family Fomitopsidaceae; genus Fomitopsis; species Fomitopsis serialis. The sequence goes on from NW_025955044.1 coordinate 29,177, forward strand.
CACTCTCGCTTGCGCTCCTGACCCAGGAGGCGCTCCTTTTGAATCTAGCGACTTCCACTCGACGCCCTGGGGCTCTGGTGACAAGTAACACAGCCACATGAACCAAGACTCGCGCAACGCAACGCGCGCGCGAGTCCAGCCTCGAGCTCGAGCGACCACACCATCCAGAACACGACGAGCGCAGAGCGAGAAGAATGCGAGGAGGATAGGAAGGATGGAGGGAAGGGCGCAGGGCGAGCAGCAAAGCGAGCAGGAAGCTTGCTTGGAAATCGAAGGTACACCCTCATAGGACGTGCCCACCCAGATGCTGCCGCCTCACTCCGCCACCGAACATCGCGCAGTGAGTACGCCGAGTAGTGCTCTCCTGACAAACACCCGCAAGCCGCATACGGGCGCCTCATCCTCCTTCCTACGCCTGTCTTCGTCGCCGGGAGGCCCTCGCCGTCGCCTCACCACTGGGTCCGACTCACCGCAGCTATCCCCCGCGGCCGCGCCCCGCAGGCCGGTGCAACACACAGATCCTGCAAACAATTTGTCGTGTTCCAGTGCAGGCATGCCGCGTACGTAGCTCTGTAGCCGCGTTTTCGCATGGATTCTGACCCGCCGCGACTGCGCTCGCAGTGCAACAAAACGAGCCGGCCGAACGCCCGCACCCTCAGGCTCTTCTTCCACTCCCCGACCACCGCGCGCCCTCTCCTCTCGTCGGCTGCATGCTCCTCCACTATCACCGTCAATCAGACCTCGCCATCCGCGATGGAAGCCGATGCTGAAGCTTTTCGCGCCGCCTCAAGATCACCGCTACCTCCTCTCCCCGTCCTTCATCCGACACCAGGCAGGCCCATCCGCCGGCAGTCCAAGCAAACTCTACAACCCCAATGCCGCCAGCCCCGACGAGTCATTATCGCCGCCGAGCCAGAAACCACGCCGGACGCTCCGCCGAGCTCGTATGCTCCGCGGGGCCGTGCCACATGGGCCGCGCCAGGCTGCTCCCCAGTCCAGAGAGGCACTCGATCCACTTAGACAACTCTCCTCGCAAGGACGACCCAGTTCGTGATTTGTTGTTCTATGTCCTCACCCGACCACAAGCATCACCCAACGCCGCCGCCACATGGAGACCGCCCCACGCCGACACCCAAGTGTTCTGGAGAAGTCTCCGCTTCATCTACCTCCTCCGCTTCCTACGCGGACTTCGCCCTCTCATCGAACTTCACTCTCTCATCAGCAACCACCGACTCCTCTGCCCCCTCGGGTCTGCTTGAGCACCCCAATGCCGGGCGATCGGAGGATAGCTCGCCGAGTACACATACGTTCTCGACGCAGCTCAAGAAACTCTACTGGGCATTATTGCCTCGAGCAGAAGAATCTCGGTGAGCAGCACGAGGAAGACGAGGGTGATCAGAAGGATGACGAGCTGAGGATGGCACTCGAGTGACGGGGCGTCGGGTTGGCGCCGGGTTCTACTTCATAAGCTTAAATTCTCCCAGAGTGCTAGTGAACCACACTGCTCGCTGGCGATGCACCCATCATCGAGCTGCACTCCGAACTGCTCATCAGTGGCAAATCCTTTCCTATTACCAACATGCTGCCGCTCACAACATTCAAACCGGCTCGACAGCCAACATCTCGTGCTCGCAGGATTGCCCGCGATCGCCAGTTCGTCGTCGCAGTGCGCGCGTGTCTTCCCCGCGTCCCCCATCGAGAGTGAGCCCTGGCTGGCGTCGCCCTGCAGCTTGGTGGCGACGGCACCGCGCTCTTCACGTCGTGGCTCTTCCAGCGCATCGCCCCGCCCGTGCTCCCGTTCGCGCTCGGCTCGCTCGGCTTCCTCACTAACTTCGACTTTATGGGCTGCGCCGCCGCCACGGGCGCCGCGCTCGACAACGGCATCCGCGTCAACCTCCGCGCGCGCCGTCGGCCGCGCGGTGGAGCCCGAGGACATCCATGGATTCTTGGGTACGACCGAGATCCTCCGGGACGTCATGACGTCCACAGAATGCATCGCGCGACGACTCCAGTGGCTGCTGGAATGCGATGAATGGACGCCGCCAGGGACGGTCCAAGGGTTCCGAGTTCGTTTGCTAAGGTACATGCATTGGACACAAGTCCAGCTCCTAGATCAGGCCAGCATAGACCTGGAAAGCTGGTCAGTCATCTTCGACGCTCAGAATGTACAAGACATGCTGACACTTGGAAAGGGACAGATGGCTCCAATGCACTCCAGATGAGCCCCAGAGCGAAGGCGATCGACGCGGCGACTCTCCGCAGACGACTGACTCAGAGTCTACATCGGAAGCTGGGGACGAGCAGGATCCACCGGAGCAGCGAACGGGCAGTCTGATACGACCTATGATGCAGTTCATGTAAGCGGTGAACCTTGCACTCTACTCGTTCAATCGTCGCTGATCATCTCTAGCCGTGACGTCTGGCGAAGATTCAGAGGGATTGCAGCGCAGGAGCCCATGTTGAGATACGAGCCGTGGACGCTAGCTCGAGCGTGGCGCCCGATCCCGGCGCAACAGACACCGCACCGCCAGCCGTCAGCGGGCCCGCCGGCGACCGCTATGACGCTCGACGAATCGCCCCCGAAGGAGCAGGACGCGGCCCGAATCGAGCAGTCACAGCCACTGGATGCCGCCGAACCGCGTGCAGACGACTCAGATGCCGCGCGCGCAGTAGCAGAGGCAAGCGCGGATGCGGACGCGGGCTCTCGCGAGGAGGTCAGAAGCGTAATCGAGGACGCTGATGAACATCAAGATTCAAGGCGGCGACGCTCATCCGAGTCAGGAGGGATCAACCCCACCGGGCGACACATCTACACAATCGTCCGAGTCGCATTCCGAGTCGGCCAGCCAGGACGCGAACAACGGCTGATGAGGAAGAGGGAGGATGATAGCATCGACATGTACGTCGTGCGTTGCTGGATAGACCATTGTCGCCGAATGCTGACGTTCATCGCAGGGCCGATTCTTGATGAGCTGTGACTGATGCTAGACGAATCTCTCGGTGTACGGTCAATTTATTGGATTGCTGTGAGCTGATACTCGTGTAGTCTTGTGCTCGTTCGCGATGTTCTTGTAAGCTACGGTCTCGGAAATCTTGATATGTACACACTGACTGGGTGTGCTCTACGATACACATGTGTTTGCTCACCGGATTGCCTGGAACTCCCGCGAGCAATGTGTTGCTAGCCATTTTCTGTATTGTCTCGTGTACCATTCGTTCGGTACGGACGCGGATCGCCTCCTGTACGTCTGCTTGGAATTGTTGTTGGACTATCGCATACCAATATAACGCACCAAGTTCCGTCGAGCAGTTTGCGACGAGCGAGAACGGGTATAAGTGGAAGATTATGTTGTGAATCCCGTGCATACTCCGCGACGATCGTTTGAATCTGTGACGGCGCGTCCACTGGCACTAGACAATATCCACAGTCTTCTATGCTACCCTTCAGACAGCAGTGCTCGTACTTTGCGCCGGGGTGATGAACCTGCTTCCGCCACTGCTGTACTGTCATCTGCGTAGACAGGTAAGCTGTCAGTCAGTACTGTACGGACTCGATTGCATATAATCACACCGTACGCCCCTCAGCCATCACCGCCTCCTGCTCCTACAAGCCTCCCACGCGGAACTCGGAACCCTCTCGTCTTCTCTGGGGCTCATGCCTGGACGCCTGGCGGAAGGGCGCCGCCGACGGCTTCGACGCGGTACCACTTGACGCGACTACCGAGCAGCCGGTTCAGTCGAGGAGGCGGATGATGGGCGGCGCCCGCGGATGAGTTGGCATTGAAGGATAGAGATGCGAATGTACACAACCAAAGGGAGTTGTAAGCAGGAATGCGCGAACTGTGGACGAACGAGACAGGACGTACCGCCAGCAGGAGGCCTCACGGGCGGTGGGAGCTCAGGCGAACTCACCCGACTCCTCGACTCAGACCACCCCAATCAGGGACTCCGCCGGTGTATATGCGCACGGAGACGGGGCGGCTTGGGGCCCAAGGCAGACTGCGCTGTCCAGGACGGCTCCGAGGCGTTGGTGACTGTGAACTCAGCCTAGCATCGCGCCCGTCATGCACCCGTATTCTTCTCGTCCCATTCCTTCGTGCAACCGGAAGACGTGTGTGCAGCTAGCTCAGGTTGGGATTGGCGGGGCAGCTTCACGCTCAGCAAGTACGAGGACCGTGCCTTCACGCGCGATGCACGTGGCTACCGTCCTTCTCCGACATTTCGCCGGCTGGAGTAGTAGCGTGGCACGACGAGCACTTCTGCCCGTACCGTCGTCCGTCTCGGCCCTGCACGTCCTCTCCTACCACCCAGTTGTTGCGGTACCCAAGCTGGGTAGGCTCCGCATCAATGTGACGTGCGCAGTCCTTCAGTCCAAGTCCTTCCTTCGTCTGACCAGATTTCAGAAGTCTCGCCTTAATGGCCCGCGCCGCGCTTTGGCGTACGTTCACCAGCCATCCTCCAGCCACTTCATTCCCGTACTGCAACTGACATTGGTTGGCCGTGACCTAGGATATCTCTCTCGGGCCAGTTTCGACATGGACCGGGTTCAGATCAGGCGCAACGCGTCTGTTGCTCCGCTCTACGAGGATGCCATCCGAAATGAGGATGTCGTCATCTCTGCGAGGGGTTCGTTGATCAACATTTCGTCCACCTCCCCGTACACGACCCGCCCGTCCCCCGGACTGCGCCCCGTCTGCTTGCCCGATATATAGTGAGGGAGTGTCAGCATCATGATGGACGAGCGTGCGTTATCGCGTTTACTTGAGAAGGTTTTAGCTGACGCGTCTCGTTGCTCGACAGACACGTTCGAGATCATCGATCAACCGTGAGCGTGCCGTTGACTACCTCAATACCTTGGACAACATCTATGCCTATGACGGGTCATCTGCGCGGGCTTATCACGGTCTGTTCATGGCAAGTCGTCCTTGTGCCTCGAACCGCCACGTCGGGCGCTGGCATCACGCCCCGCAGAACAACATGCTCATCCGTCCGACGGAGGAAGAGCTGAAGGATTCCGGCGAGCCGGACTACAACGCGGGCGAGCTCCCGGTGAACCGTTTCACGAAGGGCGTGAGCAGCACCACGCTTATTGAGATCAACTTGAATCATATGGAGATAGTCGTCATCGGCATCAACTACGCAGGTGAGACGAAGCAGGGTGTCTTCCCTGTCATGGTGCGCTGTCTTCCCGCCCCGTTGAGTGTGACTGACGCCTATGTATAGCACTACCGCCACTGACCGGTCAAGTTCGGCCAGCTCCCGCTGCACTCGTCTCCCAACATCGGCATCGAGGCGCCAACTGAGCTCGTCGAGGACGCTGCACCTGTCCGCCGACAATCGTCTCAATTTGTGTACCTCCGGATCTGCGGCTCGACAGGCCCACTCGACCATCTCCTCCCTCCACAGTTGCTCCAATATCTACACCGCTCATCGGTCATGCGCTGTTGACAGGTGCGCATGCTGTGTGCACATGTACTCTCTCTAAATCGACACTTCAGCTACTAGCGCCTATCTATATGTCCTCCCCGGGCACGAGCAGAAGGCCGTCATCGATTCATCGATACGGCCTATGATGCATGATGACTCTCCGCGACCGACGCTACTCGCAGAGACCGTACTCCTGCACGCCTATATCACGTCGCTCACGCCCAACTTGCTGGCGCTCCCCCACGCGCTCCCCAAGCACGGCGTTGAAGAACCGGAGCGGAGGCTCGACTTCGACCACGCACTGCACGCGTTCGGGAGCCACCTACCGCGCGCAACAACCTCTGGGGGCCTACCGGACGATCCGGACGTGTTCGCCACCACGAAAGCTATGGCGCAGAACATCGTGGGCAAGCGTCAGTCGCCCATCTCCGCTGTGGCTGAGGCGCTATCAGCTGTCTGCAGCAGTTCGGGGGAGCGAGACGAGAGTGCGCCGAGTATACTTGTGGTGGGTGGAGGACCTCTTGGTGTTCGTGAGTACTTGCATGCTGCCTGAACACCTGCGAGCTGCTCACCCTGTTTGGTCAGAGTACTCGACGGACAAGGAGAGGCACCCATCGAGATATATCACTCTCCTCTACTCTCGCACACAACTCCTACCAACCTTTGTAAAGGGCATGCATAACGGAAGAGTGACTCTACACTCTTTGGGCTAGACATCCCCACCAACCTTGGCAACAAGCTCGAACTCACTTACCAGAAGGGCAAATCCGTGATTGATGCGGACGGACAGAAGGAGCGCATTGTTCGGACAGTGAGCGGACGAGAGATTCGCGCCGAAGGCATTGTGAATAGCTCTAGCATGCTTCTAGACGGGACTTGTACTCACATCTCCCGCCCAGCTTCGGTGCACGAGCCAGTTCCCAACACGGGTCTCATGGCTCAAGCAGTCCCCGAGGCGGTCATTTCGGAAGGCCCCAAGAAAGGTCAGACACGCGTCGCCGGGACGTGGCGGCACCCGCTTCCTCCCAAGTCGGACGGCACCGACTCCATGGAGGCGGCGTGTAACGGCCCCTATCTGTCAGACAAGCGCGCTCAGAACGGGGGAGACGAGCCGGTGAATGTACCGTATCCGAATCTCTTCGCCGTCGGCGACGCGGTGGGCTGGTTCGGCGTGAACAACGCCGGGAGGAACTCATACCACATGGCCGAGGTCGCCGGGAAGAACACCTTCAAACTCATCGAGCGGCCCGAGGGCGGGGAGTCGCAGTTGGGCGGCCTCGGGCTCGACCTATACGAACCCGGTCCGCTCTCGAAGGCCATTGGGATTTCGCTAGGGATGGTGAAGCTCATCCACCGTCCAAGCACACCAGAAGTGTAGACTGACCGCGGGTGTGTAGCGTAAGCAGCTCGTGCAGAACGGGGAGGGGCAGGCCGCGGCATCGGTGGTCAGCGTGGAGGACCTGCGCGCCGAGCATGTGGAAGTTCTGCGGCGTGAGCACCGGACGACATGCACCGGTGAGAGTGACACGCGGGCACGTTGCTCGCGATCGCCGCTGCTCCTAGGCGGTCTTTGCGGACGTACGACTGCCGGGTGTGTATGATAGACAGGAACCGGCGTAAGCAAGGGGTCAAACATTGTACTGCGGAAAACAAACTGGCGAGAGCGAGCACCTCAGTCTGCGGTGCGGACGCAGACATGCGACCGAGACGAGTAAAAGAGTGGACGGCAGTACGACATCAACGCACATTTGTAAAAGGAACAGGGTCGATGAACTACGATGCCAGGCAGCTGTACATGTCCAAGATGGTATCATGGCCCGAGTATGGAACAGTGGCTGTCTGCCGTTGCCGGGTCGAGGACTTCTGACGACCAGGCGTCCACATTCGATTATAAGAAGGTTCCAGTGCGGGACAATGCATTCTGGGTCATGCAGCTCTCGCCCGTGGGCTTTCAAGGCAAGGATCCACAGGTTCACCAAGGCGAGTACTTACCAGGAAGCACGCCTGCGTTCGGCATCATCATATGTACGTTTGCGATCTGCAGCTTCGTTCCAAGGCTGATTCAGGCTGACTGTTACTCGAAGACGACGATCGGGACCAGTTCCTGGTGCAAGAAATGGTCTTGCCGGGGATGCTTTCGTCTGACGTCTTGCTGAAGTATGTATGACCGTATATCGATGAGTGTGTGGTCCATTGAGTTTGCCATCACTCTAGAGCTCTTAAGTAGGCGATCGCATCTCCATTGCCACCTAACCTACCCTGTGCACCCAGTCTGCGTGTGATCGCTTACAAACTCAGTCCACATGTTGATGCACTTCGTCCCTTCCTGGACTCTCTTCCGGCGCCGTTCAGCTGGCGTTCAGAAACATTGTTCGTACCTTTGTTATGAACGCCCTTTCGCTTATGAACGCCCTCTTGTACTTAGTCACCCATCTTTCTCGCAGCGAGGAAGCAGAAAGGGTCGGTTTGGGCGCCCACAGCCTCAGCATCCAGGGTGTCGCAAAGGCAATCAAGCGCGCCGAGGAGGAGAAACAACTCGGTAACGAGGCCATCGGACGCAAGGACCGTACCGCCGCCATCAAGCACTACTCCGAAGCCTACGAGTTCCTCGCTGATGCGATAGCACAGAATCCGACGGTCGAGCAGACGCGAGACATCAAGCGGGTGACCGCCATCTGCCTTGCGAACCGAGCGGCGGCGTTGTTGCTAGAGGGCGAAGGCCAGGATGCGAAGAAGGCTTTGGCGGACGCAGAGAGGGCGGCGACGTTTGACGAGAACTACGGAAAGGCGTATGTGCAGTGGCAGATTTCTCAGTTCGGCGCGGCGGACTCATTCAGATGCAGGTATCATCGTCAAGCGAAAGCTCACCAGCTATTGGGCGCGCGCGGGTCGTCGATCGACGTTCTCACAACGGCCCTCAAGAAGCCAAGCCACGCATCCGACAAGGATTTGAACGACGCGCTTGTAGGCGCGTACGGGGGGTTCCCTGAATCAGTAAGCCATCTAATTGTTCAAGGATGGTTCGCGGTGCCGACCGAAGTCGACAGCCTGACAAGATGCGCGCGCTATGCTGCCGACTCTTCGTTGACAAAGACGGCGATCTGCGTGCTCGCGACATCAAGGAGTTTGTACGAAGGGCGGATGCACACGTCAAGAAGATATCCGCCACAACACTCTAGATGGTGATCGGAATTCTCCCGACTCGGCGCGACGTTCGCACTGCATCGAGACGACGAGCTGGAGCATCGACGATCGCGCGTTGCTCCACTCAACCGACCTCGACCTTCTGCCTTCAAGTTTCTTGGACATTTCGACCGCTGTCGACGGCTTATCCCGTCACGCCCAGACTCCCGTCATGCGCGGCGCGCGATGACATCAATACTGGCCCTATCCTGACGTGGCCCGCTGGTACCGGTGTTCTGCGGAGGAACGAAGCGACCGGTAAAGATGCAATCTTGGGCGCTTATCGGACGCTAAATTCAGTTCCGTGGCTCGCCCGCATGACCGACCATCTCCTTCCCTTCATGGTCCAAATCCCTGGACGCGGCGTAGCGGCGTCAACCTCTCACACAGCAGCGTCCACTCCGCCAGCGGACGACCACTAGGGACGGGCTCTACATATCGGCAGGCCAGCAACGCGAGGACGGACGGATGGCGTGAAGACACGCGTGACCGTATTAGCTGGGTAAGCGTCTCGAATGCTCACGTACCGCGCTGACCAATCCGAATCGTAAGCCAGCTGCAGCCCGTCGCTCCTCCCACTTCGTAATATTGCGCCCAACGTCCCTTCACTCGCCTTTGGTCGCTCACCACTCTCACCACCCCAACCTCGCTACCTCTACGCGCCGTCCACGTCGATGCGGGCCAGCTCTACTAGCACCCGTCGTCAGTGAAGATTGCAGCACGCGGGACACGGATGCATACCGTTTCCCAGTACGTCTCGCGCTGCCAGTGCGCAACGCTCCACTGCGAAGGTCTCTCGAGGGAGGCCACTCCGCGGAATGCAGAAGAATCAGCGACGTCGCATGCGCGGAAGTGGGCAGCGCAGAATAAGTACCGTAGCATACGCGCTCACGGACACTGCACGTTCAGCAGCACATGGACAAATTACGTCAACACGGTCGGATCAGGCTGAGGACATGACGTACGAACCGGGGACACGCGCAAGGCGGGCGGGTGGGACGACACGAGACGTGGAGGGCGAGAACAGGAGCTGGTGGGCACGTCAGGCGGTACGAGCATCAGCTCACGCGTAGACGCACGTCACTGAAGGGTGGACGCGCAGACCGACGCGCCGGGACCAACTCGCCGTACTACGACGTTCACCGAGAGACCTGGGACGAAAAATCAGCACAAAATCACACAACATCGAACGGAGGAAGGACGTGGCAGGAGCCGGAAGACTGGGTGCGCACAAGACGAGAAGGATGGGAAGCAGGAAGGAAGAGGGCAGTAGCGAGTAGAGGAAGGTGCGAATGCAAGTTGTCGGCGTCCTTGTCCACGCGCTCACGAACGGCAGAAACGCGCACCAACGGACGTCCTGAAGGCATTCGCACGCACTACGACCGAGTCCTGCTGGACGCCCGTCTCGTGGTCCAAGCTGGCCGGTGGACGAGACTGGCTCTGAGCGCAGCGGCTCGCTCTCTCTGTCCCGCGGTTCTCCTGGCGACGCCTTTGAGGCCTCCTTCACTGAGTGGGCCATAAACGTGCAAGACGAACAGAATTCAAGTTCACCGCTTCAGAGTCCCGGTTGTCTTTGCGTTCCCTGCAGCACATGACCCATCCCACCGGGTTTGGGGTGTCTTTGATGCTTCTGACTCGTCCGACTTGTCTCTGGCAGACCGATTGTCCCTTCAAAGCAGTCTGGGACATCGGAAAAAATGGCTCACCGAAGGGTGCCGCAAGTTTGTGAAGAAGGTAACATACGATTCGCGTTCCTTCGTGCATCATCTGATTTATCGCCATAGGAACTCTACTCAGCCAATGACCATCAGTACATGCCGTTGCAGGACAAGCTGAACACAATCTTGGACTGTAGCTGGCATTGCTTCAAGGCGTATGGTGAGTTCGCCCGTCGCATATTCCGTATAAACGGGGATAGCTACTGTCCGTCAGTGTGGATTTCCGAGTCAGGCTGAAGGACCACGTACTTACTGTGCAGGCACCCCCCATCACGGAGGGCGCCACCGACGCAATTGCAAATCATGCGGCGAGCTTTCTGCGTCGGAGCGCTGGAACAACCTGGTTCAAGGAGAGGGCTTTCGCGCACAAGACGGCCATGATGAAAACCATGAACTGAGCATCCCGCGTAGAGAACAGTGTCGCCCGGGCGGCATTGCAGTCAGTCCAGGCGACCGCAGCGCGTTCAGGCCGGCACAACGTCTACGACACTACGTGGGACCAAAATGCGGACGCGTCGTGCAATAAAAATGCTAGTCTCTAGCCCGATAAGCGGTTTGTACCCACCTGTAGTCTTGTCGATGCTGACGAATCACTCGCTCGCGTCAGACCAGGGATGGTCACAAACATGCTAAGGCAGCGGCGACGCCCGCGAACCTGCGAGATGTGCAAGTGAGTCGGACACGCAGAGCAGCAGCCCCGCGAGCTGACACGGGCGCCCCACGCAGCAGCAGCAGACGGTCGACTCAGACATGAACCAAGCAGCCATGTGTGATGAGGGCTGCACCCTTTTACGCGCGCTTTCTTCATGACAGACGCGACACAGGCGCCGCCATGGGACCAGTGGATCCAGACGGTTGTAATGATAAATTTATGAGTGCTGTACCCTACACTGTTCTGCTCCTTGTGCAACCATCGAAGGGCGGTTGGACAACATTAAAATCCTCCTTAGCATGTACTGTGTACTAGTACAATATTGCAGGCACCTCCGGATCAACATCACGTGATTGACGTACGCGATCCACGTTCCCGTTTTCGACACTCGCTTCAACGTTGCCATAAGTAGTGTTGCCACCAGCCTCCGTCCACCGCATTGTTTGCCAAAACAAGCCGATCTGACTTTGAAAATACGTGGCCAAGGCGGTAAACATGGCCAAAGGCGAAATGCCAACTGTTGATTTCGCACCCTACTGGCCTCGGAATGCTCCCCCGTTCTTCGTTGACCATTCCACTCCTCAGTGTCCTCGCACGTTCATTGCTCTCTACTTTTCGACCAAGAAGCTCCGTGGCGATCCCGCCGCGCACCCAGCTATGAATCCTTTCGTTTCGCTGCCCGTGGGCCCGGCGCCGAGGGACAAGACTCCCGAGCGCAAACTCCGAGACATTGGTACGTTGATCACGCATAGTAAGTCATGGTGGACGCAGGCTGACACCCAAGATCAGCGCTCTGCATGGCTAACTCGACGCCTACCCAGCCGAGCGCGCACAGTGCGATCAGCAGGGGGGAAGACGGCATTAAGTGGCAGAGGCACGAGGACTGGGTAAAACAGCATTTTCGCGACAAAATCGTGTGGAACTTCGACCCAGCGAAGTTCATACAGGCTGTCTGGAAGTTCGGGCCCGAGGACGTACCGCCGAAGCGTTTTACCAACGCGGGCAAACGTAACGAAAGCTCCGCGTCGCCCTCCGTCGACAAAGCGTTCTCGAAATGTTACATACTGAAGCGGTCGGAGAGGGACTGTTACGAGCCGCTGGCGGAGATAGCTAACGGACTGCTGACACAAATGTACGGCCCGAAGGGCCATCGGCAGCGCGTACGTCGCGCGTACCCGGCACAATTCAAGAAGCGCGACACAAAGTACGAAGGGGGCTACACGGGCGAGAAGGTCGATATGAGCTTCAGCACGGTGGATTTGACGCGCGGAAAGTGGCCGCGATGGGACTTCGAGGCCGCTTTCTTGGAGGTCAAGAAGACGAAGGTTGGCGTTCTACCGAATCGCACGCAGCTGCATCAGCAGGTCGATACGGACACGGGTCGTGCCGCGGAGAAAGGAAAACGCAAACGAACGGCGGCAGAGGAGAGGACCGAATTGCCGCAGGCGAAGCGACCGCGTACGCCGACCGATGACTCGGAGAGAGTCCAGGACGGCCCCGCCGCCGACCACACACAGGCAAAGACAGATGAGGACGACCCCGTGCGGCCCCAGGAGTTCGACCTAACGCATAACGAGGCGCAAGCGGTGCGATACATGAATCAGATGATGTCGTCCAACGTGCGGTCGTTCGGGATCGGCTGGCTGGTCGAGGATGACAACATGCGCCTGTACTACGGCGATCGCATGGGCATCGTAGTGACGAAGAAGTTCAAGTTCCTTCACGATGACTTTGAACTCTTCCTGAGGTGCATCGCGGCTATGGGCCAGGCGAGCGTGCACGGTATGGGAATTTTCCGTGATCTGCATTTCCAGGAGAACGAGGAAACGGAGACGGGGTTCGAGCAGTACAAGGGCTCTCAGCTGTGTATAACGGCGCTGCGGCCTGATACCCCCGATGCCAAGCCCAAGCTGTTCGAGTTCGACGTTGACGTTGACGGCGAGGCGAAGCGGATCTACACAGAGTTTGGAGTGCTGGGTCGGGGCACAAGCGTCATCCCGATCAAAGCGACGCCGGGCATGCTCGCGTACAAGCACTTCAAGACCGAAGACCTCGTAGCGAAGATTTCCTGGCCACATGCTCTGCGCAAGGCGGAGGACTCCCTCATTACCGCCGTGCGTACGAAGCTGGACCAGACGAAGCGGCAGTACCTACCGCACATCGTGGAGCTGAAGTGCTCCGTAACGCGTACGATCGAGGAGATGAAGCTGCCTCGGGCTGCGATGGGCCTTGACCGTGATGAGGCTGACGAGCGCGTATGCCGGGTGCTGGTAATGCAGTCCTACCAACGGCTCGAGGTGGTCGAGTCCGTTGACGATTTCAAGAAGGTGTACGTCGACGTCGTGCGAGGTGTGTACCAGTGTTTCTGTGCCATTGTTGCATCCGGCTGACTAGTGTTGTATGTAGCTCACTACTGGGTATGGACGACGTCACGCATTCTGCATCGTGACATCAGCACGAACAACATCATGTGGTTCCGCAAGGACGGCAGGCTGTATGGTGTTCTCTGCGACTGGGATCTCGCGGAGGAGAACGGTGGCATTCCATCGACGCGCGCTGGCGAATATTTTGGCGCCGAAGAACCATCTGCATCCAACACAGCGGCTGACGGCACTGCACCGAAGGCCGACGCAGGGGAAGCCACATCGAGCGAACCCCCGAAGAAACCAAGGTACCGCACGGGCACGGGTCCGTTTATGGCCCTGGACCTCCTGCGCAAAGGTCCGCCGCCGTTCCATTTGTATCGCCACGACCTCGAATCTTTCTTCTATGTCCTCGCCTACGTCTACGCGGTATGGGATCCAGACAATAAAACGTTCGGTCACTTGGCTGCCTGGGAACGCGAGTCGTTGGCGGACATTCGGTCGGCCAAGGCGGAGTTCATGAAGTATATTCCCGCTTACGACGATGTGTTCAAAAACGCGCATCCATTGCTCAAGGCTCTCACCGTCCGTACTCCCGAGCCTTCCTGGGTTTCGCGCCTCTGCTCGGCATTTACAGGCGTGCAAATGCGCACCGACGTGATCGACGCCTTGCGCTCGATGGCAGAAGGTGATGGCCGTGATGTCAATAAGGCCGAGATCAAGATGCACGAGGAGCGTCGCGAGACGGAGATCACGTACGGGAAATTCATGGGGATCTTGGGAGCACCTCTTGACATTGAAGATGGTGTTGCGGCTTAGAGTCTGATGTCCTCGACCTTATTCTTTTCTTTGTGTGTTGTAGCCAATCTTTCCTGAAGCAGTATGTAGTCGAACATCGAGAGTGATCGGAGTCTGATGCATACACACATTGTATCAATCTTTGTACTCATTGTCTCGCATAACGCATCATCGAGTTAGTCGGCTCACATAGGATCAACAGGCGTTGTATACTTACTAGCGGAAACCCGTGCTCCGCTACGGACTGGACGTTATCAATGATTGCATGCTAGTAGTGCTATGCGCGAAGGATACGAAGGCCACTCCAAGTCAACCGCCTCCCTCGGCCGCGCGGGGAGTCAGCTTCACGGCTATAGCATCAGTCGTATGCCAGTACTGCTGCGCGCGAAGATGTATACACTGTACGCAAAGGCCACTCAGCCGCCTCCCTTCGGGAGTCGGCTTCGTGGCCTCATTGAGAAATTTTCAACCGCACCCGCGACCTGCGACCTGCATACCCATACCCTGCCCGGGTTCACCGCCGGTGTCGACGGTGGACCGCTGGTTGACTTACCTCGGCGGTATCTGCGCGGGTTTGGGCTTGTTGCCTGCACCCGCCGTCCTCCCCATCCTCCGTCTTCGCTCCTCACGCGCCATCCTCACGCGCTCCCACCTGTTTGCCACTGTGTCCGTACCCACGGCGCCCTCGTCAGCTGCGTTGGCATGCGGGGCACTGGCCCTGTGCGCTCGCAGTCGGCGTATTGCGCATGCCCCGGCCTTGCCCTTCATTCACGCGCGCACGGTCCCTTCGTCGGCGGGGCTTGCCTGCTCGTCATTCGCCCTACGAGCTCGCGGTCGCCATGCGTGTGTCGTCATCCGGTCGTGTGCCGCTCGCCGACGATTGTGTGCCCGCTCGCCCGTCCACTCGTCTGCCTGCGTGCGCGTTCATCGGCCGCATCTGCGTACTGGGCATTCGCCCTCCACGCTCGCGGTCGGTGTGTTCAGGTTGCGCGCGCGCCGGCTTGCCCAACAACGTCGCCGTTGCTGGTCTTTTGCTCAGCGCGTGGGGTCTGCCCACCATCCGCTCGCTCCCGTCCACACTCACTCGCAAGTTCCGTACTCACCCTCCACCCGTCCTCCCCCTGCTCGCACCTGTGGTCCGCTCATCGGCCGCGCATGCACAGGGGACCTTTGCCCTGCGTGCTAGTGGTTGGCGGCGTCGCCGTGCGCCCACCGTCTACTCGCCCTTGCGCGTTCTTGGCTCACACGCGGCGGGTGGTCCGTTCATCGGTCGTGTTTACGTGATGTGCATTCGCCCGGTGCGCTCACGGTTGACGTGCGCGTCGTCACCCGCTCACACCAGGCAGCGTCTTTGCCCTATAATCATAGAGTAACCGACGTGCCGAAACCACCAATGGTATAGGGCCAGCCGACGGCGGCCGACGCTTTATACACAACCCACACCCGTTGATTGGCCGACCGTCGGCTACAAAAGAAACCGAGCGGCTGTACGCAGCTTGTACTAGGGCGCGTCTACGTGCGCGGCGCCAGGCCCTTGCAAGAGGCGGGCATTTCATGCGCGGATTGCGCGGCGGATTGGCCATGATGAAGACATCTACCCGGGTCGGCCGGGCTTTCTTTCGCAGCGAGCGCATTGCCTAAGTGACAAGTCGACTGGGAGAAAGCGAGCTGAGTGTCGCAAACACTGAATATATGTAGTGGTGTAGCCAGAACGTGTGTAGTAGTACTACGGGATAGTAATGTGGGCGGCGCCCACCTCAAATAACATCCCGCCCGTCTTCCTCGAACAGATCCTCCACGTACCGCTCTAAGTCCATCGCCTGCTGCTCCGTCGACGCCCAGACTGCCATGTACCATACTAAAGGAGCGCCCTGCGGCGCGCTCGACACCTTCGACGCCGTCACTAACAGGCCGGTGCGCTTCACGTACGCCTCGTAGTGCACCCTGAAAGATTCAGTAATGGAACCTAGAATGAAAGAAAAGGCAACGTACCACGGGTGAGGATTCATGTCCTCGACGATCCACCGTATGCTAGCCAATGCGTCGTGAGGCGCGAGCGAGCGGGGCATGGTAGGCGCATCCTCGCTGGGCCGGACGTAGGAAGGCGGCGCGAGTGCATCCAATGGGAGAGCCGCCGTCTCGTATGCGGGCGGCGGCGGGTATTGCGGGGGTGCGCGCCGCGCGGACCGCCGGATTGCGGGGTTTCGGCGGAGCTCAGCGCCCGCAGCCGGTGCGACTCCAAGCGCGGAGTGAGCGACGTCAGTGGCGGGAGTCCCTGGGGTGTCGGCGTGGCCGGCCGCAGGAGCTATCGAAGTGGCGGCGGCCAGAGCAAGCGGGGCGGTATCGTGCGAGACGGGGTGGAGCGATGGACGGATACGAGCGCCGCGTGGGGCGGGACGAGGGGAGGCGGGGGCTGAGCTCGAGGAGTCGGTCATGCGCGAGATGTTGCGTTGGGGACGTGGGAGAAGCGGCGGTCGCCCTGCAAGTTTAAGTGGTAGAATGAGGAGGCGCGCAGCCCCAGGGTACTCGCGATCACGTGTTTCCCGATCGACAGGTATGATGGATCCACGGGAAAATCAAGGGTTTCAAATTGCGCGCGGTTGCGGCGCATTGCACTGCGCGGCCGCGCGGTGCTCGCGGGGGAGTCGAACCCGCCATTCTTTGCGCGGGATCGCGCAAACTGGAATGCCATTGGTGGGGCAAACATCGGCCCACAGGCAGTAAAACGCCGGCGGGGCGGCGGATCGCTCGCGGGATGGCTGGGGCGCCAAATGGGCGCTCCCTCGCTGCGCTGTGGATCGCCCGGCCTCTAGTAGGACTAGTCTCGATCCAGACGGTATAGCGGTACGGCTGACGCCGAGCGGACTTCGAAAACCCCATACCAGAGACACCGCTATACGGTACTGCTGTGGAAGCCGTGAGCGGCATACATGGTCGTGAGCAGCTCGCAGTGACGGAACGCATCTCATATGCGAGGGAGTGTTCGAAGCGCAGAAGACCAGAATGCAAACACACTCAAAGTCGGTACCGAAGGCCAACGTCCCTTCACTCAACCTCCTGGGCCCGCTGGTCGTATTCGTCATGGACGGATGCTTGGCATGCTGAGCTTCAGGGCCAGTAAATGTCGTTATTTACTCAATGGAATTACTCACGTACCTACACAACGTAGACCTTCGTCGAAACGTTTGTGCGGCTGTCCTCGACATTGAACTTGATGGAACTAAGGGATCATGCGGGATATCGCAGTGCCCAGAGGACGCCGAGGATACTATGTAATAGCAAGCGGTTCGGGTTTCTCAGAAACAAAGGATGCCACAGTCCAGTAGATCAGGCGACGGCGAGAGCATACAATGCGTACGCGCACAGAGTGCGCCTGTCTGATCGGACATGGGAGACAACGGGCTAACAGCGGACCTGCTCGCCTGAGTATAAATGAAAGATATGGCTCCATATGTGTAGAGTACGATGAGGTTGGCGGAGTAACGTCCTCTCCTGCATGGAGATACGGCCAGCGCATCGTCCGCTCATGCGAGACCCCTACCCACGCAATCACCATCTGCGCGGAGGGAGGGCTAAGACGCGATCTCGGAAGCACGACGTTGCCGTCTGTTCGACCGTCTATCGCACTACTTATCGAGAGGAGACACTCACACGCCCGATCGCAGAAGCGAAGTTCAATGCTGCTCGACAAGAGCCGCGGAATGGCGACCTAGAGCGAGAACGTCCTTCGCAAGCGATGGGTCCCCAGCGGTCGGCGAGCGTTGCTAATCGACGAACAGCGTGTTCCATCCAGTCGTCCTGCATATGGGTCGGACGATGGCTGTAGGTCGTGTACAAACGCGGCAAACAGGGAGCGACGCGTCCACTGCTCGGCTAGAAGAGAATCTCGCCGGGCATGACGTACAAAGTGAGGCTTGTTGAGCGGAGGACCGTCAGCGGCCTCGCGAGACCCACGTCGCATACAAGCTGGGTATATGCGCAGAGTTGGGTAGCGCACAAGGTCCGCGCTGCAGCGTCGCGGTCAGTTCAGCCAGGTCAGAATGAAGAGATAAGTCGCCCGTTTGTGTTCGTGTTGGATGGTTAGGCCTGAGGCCAAAGAGACGAACGCCCAAGGAGCCCGATGTGACACTTGTGCTGCACCTGCCGAAGGCAGCGAACGCGCGTCCTCGATGAATCTAAAGAGATCTATCCTGGGAGGCGTCCAGCCGCAGATATTAACGCAGCACAAGACATGCTGGAGTCACGGATTCCGCTTCGCGCGCGACGTGCGGCCTTCAGAAGCTCCAAGGATACAGCGCGGAAGCTCCCGACCGCACGCAGCTCCTACTGCGGGGCACCGGAGGCCACGGAGGTTATTCAGGCTGAGCGTATTCGTGGTTGTGATCAGCGCAAGACGTGTAGACGTGACAATCAACAGTATAAGAGCAGATGGACTGATCAGTATCGATGACCCGGAAGTCGAATACGAGCCTCGACGAGACCGCGACGCTGCAGAGAAGCGGCGGCATCGCAATATCGCAGCACCAGCATGTGATCTGAGATGGGGGAGTGGTGGGGGCGAGAATCATTGATCAAGCACTCACTATGAGCCCGAGGTACGTAGCAAACTCTTGAGATGCGCGGCGTTGATCTTCTTCAAGAGGTCTAGGAGAGTAATCAGCGCAGCACAGCCGCGAAAATAAGTGCCGCGTACATGTTCTGAAGTATGACGCCGGCCCAGAGGCAGCGAGGCGCATCGATGCCAGGAAGAGGGACAGTTGCAAAGCCACGCTCCAGCTTGACGAAACCCCCGGTTACTTGCAGCTGTTTGGCCTTCGCGAAGCACGAGCTGATGATCTCGCTGGGCATCTCTTTCCCTCAATCGAAGGTGGACTTCGTCGACTGCAAACACTGTCAGGATGCGGATGGTAAAACTGCACGACTGATTACCTTCTGCGCGCCGATCTTCTCGATCTTGAGGTAGGTGAGGGCGCTGGTCATCGTCTGCAGAGCCACAAAATCGCCAGCTCATACATGTTGTTGGCCCTAAACGGGCTGTAAGTGAAGGAACAAGCGCAGCCGGTCGATCTCAACATACATCGACGATATAGTTCTAGAAGACAGCTAGTCTCCTGCGCACAGTCGTCGACAACCTCACGCAAGGCCGATCCCGGGCACCTCCGTGGAGTGTGGTGAGAGATGATGTCCTTGTCGACCTGCGGCGCACGTTCTTCTGTACTTAATCCGCAATCCAGGCGGCGATAGGCGTCCAACCCACGGTTGCTCGCACCCGGCGGACGTCATCCAGGGAGGCAAGCCTCCTGGAATCGTTCCAATGCGTCAGCCCGCCGAGCAGAGCAGGCGGGCATCGTCATCTCGGGTATGCGGTCGCGAGGACGGCGGCGGAGGGCTGCGGAGGAGGGCTGCGGAGGGGCCTGGCGGCACTCTAGCGAGGCTCGGAGTATCGAGTGCCCACAGAGGGGGGAGGAGGAGGAGGGAAGTTGGGGGAGCGGCGATAGGCGTCCAACCCACGGTTGCTCGCACCCGGCGGACGTCATCCAGGGAGGCAAGCCTCCTGGAATCGTTCCAATGCGTCAGCCCGCCGAGCAGAGCAGGCGGGCATCGTCATCTCGGGTATGCGGTCGCGAGGACGGCGGCGGAGGGCTGCGGAGGAGGGCTGCGGAGGGGCCTGGCGGCACTCTAGCGAGGCTCGGAGTATCGAGTGCCCACAGAGGGGGGAGGAGGAGGAGGGAAGTTGGGGGAGCGGCGATAGGCGTCCAACCCACGGTTGCTCGCACCCGGCGGACGTCATCCAGGGAGGCAAGCCTCCTGGAATCGTTCCAATGCGTCAGCCCGCCGAGCAGAGCAGGCGGGCATCGTCATCTCGGGTATGCGGTCGCGAGGACGGCGGCGGAGGGCTGCGGAGGAGGGCTGCGGAGGGGCCTGGCGGCACTCTAGCGAGGCTCGGAGTATCGAGTGCCCACAGAGGGGGGAGGAGGAGGGAAGTTGGGGGAAGTTGGCGAGACGTCCCAGGTTCGATTTTGCCACGCGCCTCGGACTCGCCCGGGCCGCCATGCCCGACGCCCAATTCCAGTCAGATCCCGTCACCCAGCGTTCCCCTGGCCGTACTTACTCCGCGCTCAATATCAATGCTGACACTACTCCGCCCATCGGCGGCGCGCTACCCGGCCAGCCTGAACGAGACCAGTTCTCGTCGAGCGAGGGTTCCCGCCGTCGTGTATGCTTCTCGCAGCTGGGTCGCGCTGTTGCGTATGCACGTCATCGTTGCTGTATCCGATTTCTGGACCGTCTTCGGCGCCGCGACGCTCGGGTTGAGTTAAGCTCGCCTTCCATCCAATGACCTCGTGAATATATATCGATCGCGGTTCGCTCACGGACGACCAACAAGGCGTGGCGCGCTAGGATGCCGGTATGCAAGCCGGATTCGTCCTGACAGCGTGCGCCCCACCTGTGCACACCCAACTCAGAGATTCACTTCCAGGGATCACCTCACCATGCCCTTCGTTACGGGTGCATGTTCGAGAGACGCTTGGGTCTCCACGCGAACGCAGTACGCTTGACTCAGACACGCCCTCCCGTCTCGACCAAACCTCCGAGTTCCTCAGACACTTGGGACCTGCGTCGCTCAAATTCCCGGGATCTTGATGTCATGACCCATGCCTCATGCGTAGACTACGTGCACGTTCCGTGATGCCGGTGCAATGCGTACTGTCCGTATACTGCGCATCCTCCGTCAGCCTCAACGGAACTTGAGCCGGCGAGTGCGGAGCCTTGTCCACGACGCCTCGTCCCCAATTTCAACGACGTAGCACCCCACGCCAACCCCACGCCCAGGCATGTCGACCGCCCTCACCTCGCCGTGTCGAGTGGTCGCTCAGCCAAGATCGTATCCACGTAGTGAGCTCGGCCCTCCGAGTCAGACTGTGCTCGGCGGACTCTTGGCTATGCGAGACGTCCTAGTACGCAGTCGCCAGTGGACCCACCGCCCGCTGATACGACGAGATGCGTCCCGGGTTCCGGCCGTAGCCGCAAGTCTCGCTGTCCCGTCCTGCCTGTGCGGATGCGCTCGTCACCGTCGCTAGGACCCCGTGGCCCCGATGTCACTCAAATCAGTACCTCGTCTGTCTGCCAGTGGAGCTACATTGACCTACTCGTCGGGAACCTCAAACCTGAGACGTGCGCAGCCTACATAGAAGTCGTCGAGGTGACTGGACCCAGTGAGAGCGAGAGCAGGAATAGAGATGTCGTCACGATATATCACGCGTGAGGCCTGAGGCCTGAGGCCTGAGGACTCAGTACTCAGTACTCAGTACTCAACGTTCAACCTGGGGACTTTCGAATCCGCTGCTAGTCACACCGCCAAATTTGGAACAGAATCTCTCTTCTTCCGACTCGACTTCAGCGTGGGTCGATTTCAGCGCCGGTCGACTCAAACGGTCTCTGCCACACTTCCAAGCCCCACGTCCCAGGAGCAGTACGCGCTGCTCACATACGGTACTTCGGCGACAGGCTGCATTGAGGAGACGAAGACTGAGCCTCAGGACTCGAGGGAGGGTGATCGCAATTGATACGGTGAGTGCCTCCCGTGGCGTTGTGTACTCTCAAGACCTCACTCTTTGGGACCTTGTTTGTCTCCCAGCGTGCATTGTCAACAATCAAATCAAATACGGAATTTGGCATGTCAACTGATCCGCGCGAGGATGATACTAGTAGGCGACGCACCTCTTTCTCTCCCGCATGCGAATCTTAGGAGTAATGCATGCATTGTTTCACAGGCAATGAATACATGGTGCCGTGTCATGGTACATATCTTGTTGTGCAACTAGATCCGGTAGGAATGGTCGAACCGCTAAACGACCCGACTTTGGCGAAGACCGCGCAAGAGCTGCGGGTCCAGAAATACGTGGCACATCTGTCTGAGGTACTTGAACTTCCTCGTGCTGTCATCGTCTCTGCCCGCAGCCGCTGACCTTCGTAGATCGATGAGCTGCCTATGCCGCACAAGCCGAATCACAAGTGTCGCATCGCACTCGTAGGCCAAGGCCTCTGCCAGGAAGACGGCGACACTGGCATCGACTCGGCCATGTGTATCCCGATCTTCCCGGAGACCAAACACCCGCTTTCCCGGGAGCCTCTGCAGCCAACACCTTCATTCCCGTTCCAAAATTGTTATCAGTACACGTTTGCCGTTCCAGTAGTCCGCATTCCCACCCGCCTGTATGACCACACAGGCGCTGTTTCTCTCAGCACACATGACTTGGTCACTGACAGTATCTACGCCAGTCAAGACCATTATAGGAGGATGGCTCTTCGAGATGCCAATGCAAGTATCGTGCTACCACTACCGTCTGAACAGGACCTGGTGGCGCTCAGTGGCAAGTCTGCGACGAGCTCAGTTTCGCATGAGCTTATCAGGTAAGGTATGCCTGTATCATGGGAGGATAGTACTCCACGCCTAATCTGCCCCTTTTGTCGCCGCTGGCACACGTAACGCCGAGCCAAACTGTCATGGTGCATTGAGTACAGATGTTACCGACAGGAGCGCTACCTTGGATGACACTCCGACCACACTCAGGAGTCCGGATGTTCCAGCCCTTCAATCTGCGTCGCAGATACAGCCGGAAATCGCTGCGGTGAATGTACAGACAGGCGTGGCTCGTGACGGTCTTAATACCGTAGACAGTGTCCAAGCTTCTGGCGAGGTCACAGCAAGTGTGACAGGCTCTTCGCTGGACCCGGGACACGTCGACTCCCGACACTTCCCACCTCAGGGTCGCAAGCTTAGTGGCGAGCTATCCGGTAGCTCTGCGCCGCCGACTACCCAGTCAACAAGTAATTCGACACTTGACATCTTGCCGGACATTTTAATGGATGACCTCGGCGAAAGTCGGTTGACTATCCCGCTCGTGTCAGTCTCTCTGGATCTGTCGGAGGTGGTCAAAGTGAACTCTCGTGCTTTCTTGCGAGAGACGGAAGAAATTGTGCGGTCAGTTCGTTCTCTATCTCATCCATGGCCTCTCATTGGCTCACCATGTAATCGCAGACTTATCCAAGAGGCACAAAATCGACGTGCCCTGGCAAATCTGGACCCCGGACTGCCTCTGAACGCCAGCACATCGCGGGTCGAGCCCGCAGTACGCGCGCCATCCGTTGATGTTATCCAAGAAACCGCACAACAAAGTTGTCAAGAAGCCCACGGCGGTACGTCCAGTGTTCTTCTAGACTATCGCGCACACTCAATGACTTGACAGGTCTCTTTGAGAACGTGAGATTCAGACTTAAAGGTCGGCGGGTCGGGCGGTCCCGCAGCCATTGTGTTGCATTTCTACGAGCCATCAAGGCAGCCGTCACCTCGTCGTTTGCCCTTATCACTTGCTGTTAGCTTTGTCGTTCGCTGAAATTAGTACTCGTCTGTCTGAACCGGCTGCTGTCAGTTGCGAATCGCTCTCGAATTGCTATCATCCATTGGGGACCTCGGGTTTGGACCCACACTCTGACCCTGTAGACATACATTCATGGTCTCGCCGTCAGCGAGTGAGCTAAGATGTCCTGATTGATATTGAACATCTCGCGCACGAGACAGTCAAGACAACATCGTCTCGTGTAAAACCGAAGCTAATAAGCGTCCGCAGCGATACGCGACGCCTCGACGACCTATGAGGGGAGGCTACAGCTTATTACGAGATCACTGAAAGGAGCAGAGGAAACTAAACCGCGGTGAGTTGTGTCGTATAGCATCTGGGCTGCACAACCGCCAGGAGGAACTGATTGGCAGTCACAGCGAATAGAACTCTTCGACTCCCTGTATCTTCCAGTGCTTCACGCGCCTGGCCACTTCCCCGGCCATCTCGGCGCCCTTGCTCGTGTCGCGCCCAACACGTTCGTCCTGCCGGCTGCGGGCTGCTGCCATGGTCTGCTCTGCTACTGTCCTGGAGACCGCCTCATTGGCCGGGGTAATGACCACGAGCTCGATGAGTCGCGTGGAAGACATTGACAATCGACAAGCTGAAGATCATGCGTGCTTTGGACAACGTCGTGGTTATCTTCGCGCATGAGAAGGAGAGACTGGACGACGAGATGCCCTGATTTCCGACGGCCCTTCACGATTGGGTTGTCGAAGAAGCGCAGAGGAAGAGGAGATAGCTAGTGTCAATGCGTCCGGTGTAGCACGCGAAACCCCTGGATGATCTCCGATGCTGACCCATTGTGTACCATGACATTGACTGACTACGAGCAGCGCAACAGAAATGGTCAATACTCGTGACAAAGATGGCCTTTGACGCAGAACATCGGCACACTTGCGAGAGTATCGATATTTTACTTGATTTCGTTCTGCTTATGAACCGACACGGAGATGCTACTATACGTAAGTCCATTCTTGCTACCTGTTCGTTCCACCCAGATACCCGCTGATAGCGAGTCTTCTGGAAGGAAGGTAGTTCATACTCGGATGCTCCGGGATGCTCATGGCATGCATGAGGTGTCTGTGATGCCTACGCAAGGTTTGCGCGTGGACTCTGCTGGAAAGCAACTCGTAAGAGCGCGCGGTACGTGTCCATACGACCCGCTTCTTCGTCGCTGCCTTGCACCATCTTCGCACTATGTGGGCCTCACTAGCTGCGTCTGCTCCCACCAGTGGATCGGCTCCTCAGGTTGCTGCCGCACATCCGCGAACGTGGCGTCAGCAGCTGCCAATGCGCCTGGTGCTCCCGTGCCATAGTATACGCTGGTATGCGTGGCCGTGGCACCGACTTGCGATCAAGCAGTGATTCCAAGATCTCGCGCCGTTCATCTGCAATCAGGTCCATCGCAGGCGCATATGAGGCGGTCTTGATCTCATATTTCTAGTACCAGTGGGTGCTATGCACTGCCACTGTTGGCGGGATCATTGTTCCACCTCACGCCAGCAACGACGGTGAGTAGACGCACCTGTTGAGCGTCGGTTGTTGTAATAGTGCGGACCATGCATATCTACGGCACTAGGGAGTAGTGTCAGTAAGAATGAATCGAAGTCGACGGAGGATATACAAGGTTTAACAGATCCAGCGCAAGCCCTGTGCCGGCTGTAAGCGAGAGCAAGTCTTTGGGCGAACAAGATCATAGATCTGTGCGGGTTCGCTGAGGGAGGGCGTGTACGTATGGCGTTGAGTAGCGTGTGGCGCCACCGATTTGCGGGGCATAAACGGAGCGGGGACGAACCAAATGGCAACATGGCTGAGATTTCGGCGTAAGAAAAGATATTGGGCGCATACAGCGACAAGACAACCACTGACCTATCACTGCGCAGGCATATAGAGATGCACTCAGCTCTATAATACGAGATTGACGTGTTATTCAGAGTGTGACGTCCAATGCGGGCGGTTCCGTATGCTGCTGAGGGCGAGAAGCCGGAGAAGACTGCGCAAGAAAGGATCTGGATTGTAGATGCCTTGAGGAGCGCGACGCCGCAGCGGCGGAGGGTGGCGACCTCCTGAGTCCTCGATGGCCGCATACGGGGAGTTGAACTCGGCTGGCGAAGAGTGAGCCAGGAAGAATTGAGCCTGAATGTACGAAGTTCGTTATAAGCCGACATAATTTCGGTTCGGGGATGTGCTGTACGCGAGGGAAACATCACAGCGACTGAGAGCGGCATAATCCGTGGAAACAGTGAATATATGCGCGGGCGCGGACGGGCAATAAATCAGACAAACAGGACGTACGGCGTACCTATACTAACCAGCCGGATGCGCCGGAGATAAACATTCCCCCTTCCTCGCCGACGAAGAATCTCGCTATGTTAAGATCTCGCGCGTAGGCTACTCATCTGTCCCTCACTGAGAATGGCCAGCCGCGCGCGACCTGTGCGGTGGCGGCGACCATGGGAGCCTGATAAGCCGCTAGCGATGCGGAGGTGTGGTGTGCGGGCCCGCTGAGTTTTTGAACATCAATGCAAGTCCGGACGGAGAGAGCCATTTAGGCCGTTGCTATGCGCCTTCAAAGGCGGAGAGTGCGAGTCCGGGAGGAGGTCAAGGTGTTGAATGTTCGGGAGCAGTGGACAAGCATTAAAGTTGTCAGAAGGCACTCGCAGGCGTCGGCGGGCGATGCTTCTCCTTTTACGCCGATTTCTGCGTACGAAACACCGCGGCTGCGCTGAGAGCAGCGAGATGTCATGTAGCGCGACGGGTCGGTGGTCGTTACTCGCTGTCTCTGCTTGGTGTCTGCAGTGACGTCTCTGTGGCTGAAGCTCGGCTGTTGCCGACGTGTTCACCGCTACCCTGGCAGAGGGCATCCAGGACTGTAACACAACGTCTTCCTTCACCTCTCTTCCGCACCGCAGCAATGAAGGAACCACAGCCTAAATATCCCGTCATGCAGACGAAAGCCTGCAAAGCTCGTGGCGGCGCAAGGGACTCCGGGCCCTTCAAAACCTTGTCAGCTTGCTTCACTTGCTCGGAATCCAAGAGACCCTCCTCGGACTGTCGCTTTAAGGGTAGGTGTCTTTGCCTAGAGCATGCCACGCCATGCGTGGCAGCTGATGCCATGTTTTGCCTGGGGTCTTGACTCTTGTTTGAAAGGCCTTTCAGCGCGCCACTCCCTGGCGTAGTCTAACATCTTTCCTCCCGCCAAGTCAGGGTACCTTTCTCGTGAATGTCTGGGGCTACCATTGGTTTAGATGCTGAATAACTTGGCATCATAGGTTGTCGATTCATCCCAGGAGAAGGAGAGGCCCCCCAGTTCAAATTCTCTGCTGACTTGGAGCCGCAGCCCAATTTCAGATCGACGTTCAGCAAGAAGATCCAGGGATCTTTGGACAGGAAAAGATTACAACAGCATCTGGTAAGATCTGTTGGCCTGTGAGTATGTTCTCAATGACCTTACAACCTCGCGTTGCCAGGGCGCCTGCGCTCATTTGTTGCTACCTCTCCTCAAGAGCGAGGCGGCCCATTTGACTCGCCAAAATTGCATCATCCGCCCACGAGAACTCTCAGTGAGAGTCACTTGCGGTATGTTACCCTTGCCACTCCCACTATAAGCAGCTAAATCTCCGCAGACTACTGTTCAAGCGAACTTTTCACGGAAACATGGCTCTGCGTCGAATGCGGTCGAGAGCTCTGCATGACTTGTTCAGAAATGCTGCCTCCAAGTCCCGAGGTAACGGATTCTCAAGGTGGCCAGAACATCCATGCTGATTGTCTATCTTAGGTCCACTCGCATACGCTACTACCGGTGTCGCGGTTTCAGCCCACTGAAGTGGAGTACATGCTGGCATCAATGCAAGAAATGGTGTCAGAAGGACTTAGGTTGGTTGCCTCTTAGTAAATTCGCTGATGCTCTGAGCTAACGCCAATATGACTAGCGCGCCCTACGGGGAGACCGCGTTGCCTGCCGGGGAAGAAGCACGACTTTCCATGCAAAACAACTCAATAGCTGATTTTGAGCATTATTTCAACGCTGGTATCCCTGTAGTCGTTGTTGATGCTCAGCACAAGCTGCAGGGCTACTGGTCCCCCAGCGAATTCATAGAGAAGCACGGCGCCCAGAAAGTAACATTGACGGACTGCGAGGCGCCATCGCCAAGCCCCCGAGAAGTCTCGTCAACTGTTTCAGATTTCTTCCAGTCGTTGGTTGAGGGGCGTAAAGGGGGGAACGTGTGGAAGCTCAAGGTGCAGCTCATCTTCCTCGTTAGTATCTCCTGAGCTCAGTAGCACCACAGGACTGGCCACCTTCGGCCAAATTCAGCGCAGAGTTCCCGATGCTGGACGAAGCGCTAAGAGCAGGGCTGCCATTCAACGATTTTTGTGCTATCCACGGCGTCTTCAATCTAGCATCGCATTACCCGCTTAATGGCAATGCTCCTGATCTAGGTGAGTAATTTGAGCTGCGGCGTGCCATTGCTCCTACGACAGATTTCTCTCATTGCTGCCAGGCCCAAAGATGTTTGTGGCCCATGCGTCAGCCGCCAATGGCTCAACCCGCCTCCATCTCGATCTTGCCGACGCAGTGAATCTTATGACGTGGGCAGCCATGGATGCTGATGGCGCAGAAGGTGGTGCTGTATGGCATATTTGGCACGCAAGCCATCTACCGCAGCTGCGGCAGTTCTTGCTGTCAGATCAGGTGATAAAGCATGATCCTACCCTCGGGGACCCGGTTCATTCTGCTCAGCATTATCTTGATGCAAGTGCCATTGAGAGGTTTAGGGCCCGATATGGTCTGCTCCCATATACCATTTTCCAGAGGCGCGGAGAAGCCGTTTTCATCCCCGCAGGCAGCGCACACCAGGTATGGGATTCCTCTTAACGCCGATCTCCTACACTAAGTCATATACTAGGTTTCCAATCGCACTGACGCAATGAAGGTTGCAAACGACTTCATCTCAATTGGTAATCTCTGCAAGACAAGGAATCTTGTCAAAGAATTCCGCGACTATCGGCTAGCTGCATCGGGCACAGACGTGCTGCAGCTGAACACCACTATCTTCTATGCGTGGCATTCGTTGCGCCGCCTTTACGATGATGCCCCGGAAGAGGACGCTGAAGAGAGCGCGCCACGCGGCGAAACTGCCGCAGGTGAGGTCTTGCCTTGGGCTATCACGTTTGGAGGTCATCTGCGCTGACATCTTTGCGTCACCTACGCGATGATGTCTTGTAGATACTCCCCAACCGCTCGTCCTGCAGGGCGAGGCCTGCCTGAAGCAGCAGCTTCGAAAGATACGCCTAAAGATCAAGAGAGATATCGTAAGGCGAAACGGCATCGCGCAACATTCTGCTCAGATCAAGAAGGACGGGCACAACTTTCCGTGCCCTTTTGGTTGTGGATTTTACTCGAGAACTGGCCTCTTGGATCACTTGTGCGCGTTTCCTTTTTCTTTGCTTCCTCCACTCATTTGACTGGTTTTCAAGTGTGGGCGTTGCACGCAAGAATGGGCAGCGTACGCAGGGGCAACACGCCCACTGCTTCAATGCCAACCACACTAAGTTGAGCAGAATGCGCAAGCCAACGCTCTGCAGCGAAGACGAATACTGGAGGTTGTTTTGGGAGGACTGCAATATGGCCCTTTTCGAGGGTATGAGTTTCTATCTCGCAATCAATCAGTTGGCTAAGTAATAGTGTGGCTATAGTACACGAGACGTTTCCAACCGAGCTGATTGCGGCGCGCAAAGGCAGGGTCTAATTCCCGGTATCAGATCTCGAGAATTGCGCTGAGGCAGGGGAGGTCCGAGGTACGCTGCATCAATACTAGTCATTTTCTTAGCTATCATCTCTGAGTTCCCTGACGTGCGCCGAATACAGGTCTTTAGTACTTTGCCCTGCTAGCTTCAAGTCGCTCCGCCTCTACCCATGTATCCCTTGCTCGCCGGAAAGGCTCTCCTCCGAAAATATTGGCCCCCTTTTCACGCTTCTTTGAATTCTTTGTCGTTGTTTGCAGGCAGCAGTACTGCGAAGTCACAAGGTCAATTAACAGCCCCTCCTCTAGATCTGGAGCCATCGTTATTGTACTCGGAGTATTGAGGCAGCCACAGCCAAGGCCGCAGTAAATCTAACTCCAAGCGGCAGCTTTGCAAAGGCCGAAGTCGCAAGGTATGTACTTTTCTATTGTCGCATTCGTCTCTCTGTCACTCTCTGTCACTCGTCGCTCGTCCTCCTTGACCTCCTCGATGGCCCAGCAATATAAGCTCAGCAACACAATGCAACCAGGCGCGAAGCTCAGCCCGATCGTCGCCGCCGCAATCACGCAGAATATCCGTTAGAATAGCAGGTCGCTGGACGCTGCTCCTACCTACGTTCACCCATCTGCGTCGCGGCGCCTTACTTCGTGAGGGCACGCCAGGGGACGCTGGGGTGAAGGTGCTCGCCATTGGCCACCGCGCGTCTCAGTCTGCCTCGTCGGCGGGCCTTGCCGCCAGTAAGCCTCCCTCGATAATCCTACTCATGCGCACCATCCATTCTCGTCGCGCGCCTGCTATTGGGCCCAGCTGCAGGAACCACCATCTCCCCAGAATTGCGAGCGGTGCGACCCTGCCCCTGTACACGTCGCTCCGGTGGCGCAGCGCATTTGCCAACAGCACCAAGCTCTGGCGAGCAGCCGCTACAATTGCAGGGAGACGGGCGCGTTACAGCAGGTCTCACAACGCATGTTCGGCACGTGCGCGGCACGTCGACTTCAGGATTCTGGTATATCGGATTCATTTCGTCTACCTTGCATTATGTCCAGTATGGCGCGCGCGACGAGCGGATCGAGAATGCCAGTCTCGTCAGACTTGCTTGCTCTCGGCTTGTTTTTCTGCGACTTGATACCTACACTTGTTGGCCCCGCGTGCGCTACTGCCGCCTCTGCCTGCTCCGCCGCATTACGAGGGAGGTACACGATAGAATGTGCGTTGCGACCTCGACCATCGCGAATGCGCCCGGGGCGCTGCAGCATGACATTGAGGTCTTCAGGGATGTGGCCGAACAAGACGACGTCGTCAGTCGTTAACACGTCGATGCCGAAGGCCATAGTGTCCGTGCCAATCGTCGCCCGAGGGCCAGAACCAGAGGTGTCGCGGAGAAGCTCGAGCGTCCTTTGTCTGTACCAGTCTGGGACTAAGGACGTGTATAAGCGGATGCGATCTGCGCGATCGTCAAGGTCTGTCGAAGCATCGCAAGGGTAGGTTGCGTCTTGGCGGCGAAGTGCGTTAGTCTTGCAGAAGATAATGACGCGATGAGGGGCTGCAGAGTCCAGTCGAGCTCAGGTCCAGGGCAACGGGTTCCATTAACCCCGGATTGGGCGGTACGGAAGAGCCATTGGATGTCGTAGCGTGCATTCGAGCGGTGAATGAGATGGTGTCGCCCGTCATACAAGCCCAGGAACTGGCGTGCCGAGTTCGTCGGCGGGCCGGGACATATGGTCGCAGCGAGGGCAATGGGAACGGGGGTATTCGCGAACCGCACGCGGGCGTGTCCGATATGCTTGAATGAAGGTCGGAACTGCGAGCCCCAGCTATTCAAGAGGTGGGCTTCATCGACAGCGAGCGCCATGATACGAGCTGCGAACGCCTTGTCGTCCACGAGGCGTTGGAAGTTCTCGTTTGGGAGCTGTTCGGGAGATAGCAGAATGATCGCTGTGCTCGAACGCGCCCTCTCCCAGACGTCGCTGCGCCCCTGTTTCGCGGCCTGACAGCTAATTTCAGAACGATAGTCACTTGCAAACGCGCGCGACAGACGATGACTAAGCGCTCCAACCTTCAAGAAGGCGGCGCGCACCGCTCTTCTGCACCACTGTCGTTCATCGTCTCCTGTCAATTTTGCGCGAGCAGACACAACAGATGATATATGATCTGAAATCTGAATTATGGACCTGTCTCTCTACCATTTACAGTAGTAGTGTAGAGCTACCATGACTCTCGCAGAGTCCGAATAGTTGAACTCTTTCTACATGGCTCGCGACTGGCAAGGCATGGGATTCACTGGAATGTCAGTGGTGTTGTAGAGCAAGGCTGACCAGACACATTCTGCATAATTATTGGTTCG
Source organism: Fomitopsis serialis (assembly GCF_022376445.1). Taxonomy (NCBI): domain Eukaryota; kingdom Fungi; phylum Basidiomycota; class Agaricomycetes; order Polyporales; family Fomitopsidaceae; genus Fomitopsis; species Fomitopsis serialis. The sequence continues at coordinate 60,811 of NW_025955044.1, forward strand.
CATCAACCTGATTGCTCACGGGATCGTGTCGTGTATGTCGTTGCGAGGGGCTGGTCCTGGACAGGTCGCTGTGTGTGGAAGATCTCGCGCAGGTTGCAGTGGTGCAGAAGAACGGTGCGCGCCGCTCCCGAAGCGCGGAGCGCTTAGTCATCATATGTCGCGCGCGTTCGAGAGTGACTATCGTTCTGAAATTAGCTGGAATAGCTTCTGTGTTGATGACTGCAGTGGCGAGCCTGGCGGCATGGACCTTCGGCTCCTGCGTGGAAGTAAGCAGCAATACCAATGCCTCAACATAACAATGCTCGCCATGCCGTGCTCCAGCACCTTCGCGGGACGCGCCGCTGCCATACGAGGGTCTGCCTTGAAGCGACCACGGAGGCCTTCGGGACACAGCACGCGGTCCTTCGCGATAGCTCGGGCAACGAGCGTGTAGATCAGCAAGAAGCCGGTCTTTCCTGAGCCCGTTGGTGTTATAGCGAGCACGTCGATGCAATCTAGGGCCTTACAGGCCCCTTCGAGTTGATAGATGCGAGGGTCCCGCGGCAGACTCCTCCGCGCGATGTCGCGGCAGAAAGCGATTCCCTCGGGCGAGCTGAATGTTCTCTGACTCAGCGTCGGGCAGCCGAGATCGCAGGATCCCGGCGATTTACTGGATTTACCGGCACGTGTATAGTTTGGCATTGAAAAGAGCTTATAATATTTATTTAGTGCCACACGCGTGATTTTGCGCAGGGCGACTCGGACGACCTGCGACCTCCCGCCGTGCGCGGTTCATAAGTCGACATTAATGCCTGCCCCAAATCACTTGGTTTCTCTATCGTTGGAATCTACTCGTCAAGGCGCAGGGCCCGGTACCTTTCTTATGATATCGCCGGCACTTCTCAAAACTGCCGTTTTCCCGCTCGCCGCCATCGTACGCGGACGATAGCGAGCGAAGGAGATATCGAAGACGCCTGAAAAGGTTATGGGTGGGCTCGGGGGATTGTCGAGGGTCTGGTACGTTTCCGGAGGGCTGCGGTGCTGAGCAGCTACGTCTACACCACACAGGCGCGATCCTGAGCCGCGGCCAGCGTATATAGGCGACTGCGGGCCACAGACATGTCACAGAGTCCCAAAAGCACCACGGTTGAGCTCAGGGGAGTCGTACGGATGGCCGAGTACAGCTTTTATAGTGAGTACTCGCCTTTTCTTCTGCGCTCGCTGTGTTGATACAGGCTCATAGGTCGCTTGCACAGACGTCCGCCGCCGCATGCGGCGTACGCGTTTCGGCACACAAATTGACCAGCGGGTGTCACGAAGAATAAAGAAGGGTGTAGGCACATTATGGTAGCAGCAAGACGACTGTACGACGTGTCCGCCGTCGCCGACTCCTCTCCTTCACTCTGCTCCTCCCATTCCACCACTGGTCCCTCCTCCCCTTCAAGCTCGCTTGCGTCGCCATCTCGCTCAGGTGAGTTCCAATGACCCGAAATTGACGTCGATGACCTTGTCCGAGACGCGGCCAACCACTGAGGATGCAGAGGTGTTTGGCCGACAGCGATGATCTGACTTCCAATAAACCAGCGAGGCCGTACAGACACGGCCTCAAGTTCGTGTTTGCTCATCTCGACAGTCTTACTCTGCCTTCGCAGACGAAGACACCCACATCGTCGAAGAAGGACAGCTCCGTCACGCCCGGCTCTGGCGCACCCGCGCACGATGAGCCGCAGGAAGGTCGACCTCATCAGGATCAGGACCAAGCGCGGCAAGCTCGTCTAGCTCGGGCGGCTGCACGTGGAGCCGGGCGAGAAGACAGGCCAGTGTGCATGAGGGCATATGGATAGACAGGTGTGCGAGTGGGCAGATGAACAGGTAGCCTGAGCTGGAAGAGCGAGCAGGCGAGCGGAAAAGCGAGAGGAAAGTCGGGCATGTAGGCAGGCATTTGGGGTGAGCATGCGGTAGAGTGACTGGGCAGGTGAGCGGTCGGGTAAGCGGGTGAGCGGGTCAGTGCCTGTCAGTATCAGGTGGGCAGGTGGACAGGCATGCAGACGCAATATGTGTGCGAAAGCTCTCCGCGTTGGCGACGCACTACTTAGCTCAGTATGTTCATTCTGGTTCTTGACAGTTCATGCTCGTCATGACTACCTCCACAATTCAATACATGTATCGACTATAGATTGCGTCAAGTCTTGACTTCAAGATCGATGTCGAAGTTCTGACTGAAAAACTAGAATAATTGTACAGAGTTCTCGCCGTGTACAGAGTTCTCGCCGTGTACAGAGTTCTCGCCGTCGTCCTTCTCGTCCCTGCGATGGGTATCTTCCCAAGATCCATGCGACTCAGATCCTACATATCAAAATTGATTCGCGCTGTATTGTCGAATGAGGGAGTGTACACATACCTTCTCGGCCATCGTCGTGATCAGATCCCGAGGGTGCAGGGGCCGTGAACTGACGGCAGGGGAGTTCACTGGTCCCACAGGGAGGGAGAGAAACGGGTGGAGACACCGGACGGCCCCTGTCGCTGGACTGCAAACGCTCGTGGAGCCGACGACTACTGCTGGACTGTCCTCCCTCATAGTCGGTAGCCCGTGAGTTCGCATTCGTAACCCATTCCTTGGTGTGATCGCCTGAGGCGGGGTGTGGCTGTCGCAGATGAGGGCGGTTTGGGGATGTGTTCAGGTAAGTACCTCTGCCACGGTACTGGCCACGAGTTGGAAACCTAGGTCCGCGGCCTCCTTGTCCGTTGGGAGTGCCATACCATCCTTGGCGCATGCCAGTGGGTGGCTGACTGGGATCCTCAGGCTGTCCACCGACCCATTCATTGCGCCCAACGTGAGCCTAAGTATGGTTCAGTTATAAGGACACACACTCGATGACATAGACGGACATACTCGTTGAGACTGGATCACACTGATCCCATGTTGGTTTCCAACCAGGGGTTCGCCGAAACTCCCTATGGGCAGTCGTTGCGTTGCTTTCGTTACGAGTTCGCCGATGAGGTCTGTGAATTGTCGAAGCTGATGGTCCATGGGTTGTCTATGGTCGGGAACAGCGGAGGGATGTTGCAGTCCTCCGTGAGAACACAAGTAAGTTTCGAATTCAGCTGCCAGGTATTGCAATCCCTCCTTGTAATCCTCGATTTCCTTTCTCTGGTCCTCAATTTGTTGGTCCTTCGATTTCAAAGCGTCTTGCGCTGTCTCGAGCTCTAGCTCGACCTGTTCAGACATGGACTGGTAGCGTTCAACGAGCTTACTATAGTCCAAGTATCTGAGGCTCTCCTTGTCGCATTCTGAGCGCAGCTTGTCGCATTCTGTGCGCAGTGTGTTGCAGTCTGAGCGAAGCATGTTGTATTCTGAGCGCAGTGTGTCACAGTCTGAGCGGGAGGTTGTGAGCTCGCGTACGGTTTCCGCCAATTTGTCCTCTATGTGGCTCTTGTCTTCTTCCAGTCTGATTCGCTTGGCCTCGGACTGCCGTAATTGGGCTTGTAATTCCGACAGAGGGTCGACCTTATCCAAGTGGGTCTGATCGCGATCACGACCTGCGCGTGTCCTGAGATTAGGCTGATGCGCGTGGCTCGTCTGTGGAAAAGCATCGCAAACAGAGGCAGGCCTCCCGGGAGGTTTGCCCCGAGGTGCACGGATAAGCGCACGCTTGTTGGTAGTGATTGCGTTAGACGATTGCGCAGTAGAGTTGTCCCTCACATTGGTCAGTTGTTGTGATTCTGTGCCGATGGTTGGCTCGGGACATGGCTCGGGTCGTCGGGATTCACGGTTTGCCTTCTTGGAGGCTGACATCATCGTCTCGCGATTTGGCTCGACAAGAGCTCTACGAGAGTGTTGCTGAGGACGTGCTGACCGAACTCGAGATCCTCGTTGACCGTCACGTCTGCCTCGGGAAACCGGATCCTCGGATTCAGGATCTGGGGATTCGACTCGTCGTGTGACCCGTTTACGCTTGTTTGGCCCTACTCGTTGTGACTGATTATATGCACTCTGCATGACGCTGACAAGGGCTCCCCCGGCACAGTCATCGTCAACGAAGTCCTGGCGGAGGACAATGTCAACAAGATATCTCAGGAGACGATGACATCAGATCACCTCTTCCTGAGGCTCGGACACCTTCGTCCGTTTCCGCTTCAATGTCTGCTCGCTTGTGGCAACCACGTCCCTCGTTGTATTCTTTGAAGTAGATACTGCACCGGGAATAAGAACATAAGCCCGATTATATCGCTGGGGAGGTTCAGCTAGGCTGCACGTCTCTGCAGGCGTGTCGGATCGAGCATCGTCGATAGGCATTTGCCCCCTCGACATGACGCCGTCCGCGAGCGATAACTCTTCTAGTTGAGCGCGCGAGTGCTGGAATGTAACTTCGGGCGACTGCACACGTGGAGCCTCCAGGACTGGAGTTTGCGAACGGTTGACCATAGCAGTTTCACGTGTTGTGGCTTCCGGAGCGTCACAATCATGTGTTGGAGCATCGACAGGTTCTTTGGACGACACCTGGGACAGTGTTATGTCTCGCGTCTGCCTTACTCGAGTCGGGAGACGACTGCGCACCTCGTAATCATAGAAACCGGGGCTCGTGAACATGCTGTTCACAGCTCTGCAGTACCGGAATCTCTGCGCTGCTAGTACGAGTCTCGCACCAAGCCTCGCTGCTTGTGGTGCGAATACGCCGGTCTTCTCCACACCCATCAAGGCAGGCTTGACATTGCCGAAGTGCGTCTTGGCATTGAGATGCGCCTGGTGCAACTGACTATAATCTGTTTTGCCTAAATCCTTGTGGATCGCGAGGAACGCCTCCGACGCATGCATACCCATGTCCAGGAGATGCGCCAGGCAATTCGAGTAGTGGCACCCGGGGCAGTATATCGTTGATAGGTACAGAACGTGATGCGGTGGCGAGATGTTGGAGCGACACGATCGCATCTCGTGCAGCTAGTGGGTATAGTATACCCGTCAGTAAAGATACTGAAGTACAGGAGAGAGGGAGAACCTTGCTTGAGGACGAGGACTCGGCTCGACGAACACGCAGGGCACACGCAGCCTGGAACACACAAACGTCGTCACTCTCCTTGAGCTCTCTATGGAATCATCTCAGTGACATTGCAGTGGTAGCTGTGCCACGGGACTCACTTCGGTGTAAGAACAAGCGTGTGCGAATCTTCGCCTGCGCCCAGTTGTCGGAGGATGCGAACAGCCCTATTCCGATCGTTGATGAGATCTTGTGTCTTGCAGCGTTGTGTAGGGACCATGTTGGTACAACTGCAGGTGCGCCCCTCGACGTAGCAAGTGGGGCATATCACCAGGCAGCCACCTGGGTCCTGTTGCCCAACGACGTGTGGCGTATGTTGATAACACGAGTCGCACTTGAAGTAGCTCTGGAAGATATCGGCTCCACAGAAATCGCAGGCGAACGTACATGGTTGGTCGTCGGCTGTATGGGAGCGTGAAGACGGCGATGTTGGCGGTGGTTGAGAGCGGATGTTGTGAACTGCGCCTCCGTCGTCAACACTATCCACCGGTTCGCCATACTCTTCGCGAAGCACGCCATCAAAGAGCGACACCAGTAAGTCCAGCACAGCAGTGTCTCTGGTCATTCTGCGAGCTTCGGACGGAGAAACCTGGGCTACCGACTCAAGCTCCTCGGTGTAGTGGCGGAGCGAGTGGTGCAAGACTGACTTAGTGCGACAAATCTCTGGTCGGCAGACCCTGTAAAGTCTAATGAACACGCATACAACCACAACATGGAAGAACACTCACCGCCGATAGTTGGGCAATTCATACAACAAAGCTGTCATCAGTCCCTTGACCGTTATTCTCGACCACGACAGCTTCATCGTTAGACCGCCATGGTTGACCACCTGATGGCAGCTTCTAGGCTGAATAATGAACAGATCACCAAGCCTTTGCTCCGCGACGTATACGGGGAATGGAGCGTCCCTCAGCTCCTCGATGGTCATAGCATGGTTCTCCCAGTCCAACTCTTGCCCCAGCGTCTCCTGAAAATACTTCGCAACCTCCGGGGCGGCATCGGAGGCGGTCATGAACCAGAACGAACTGCCGTTCTCTGTGTGGCACATGAGATTATGTCCCGTGGATCCACACAGGTCTTTATGGAGAGGTGTGAAGATCCCGCCGATCTCGTAATAACACATGATAGTCTCAAGTCGTTCCTGAACGTATGCGGAGTCAGACAACTATAGTGGACGAGGACATATTACTCACAGAATGAGGAAGATGTGCCAATAGGTCTTTGGATCCACCTGGTTGTAGTTCTGGCGGGATTACATCAGAGTGAAGCCAGTCCCTCCAATCCTGAGGGCAATCGACATCCTTGGCATAGAGAGGCGGGTCTAAATCAAAGCGTGTCAGTATATAAGACCAGCGAATCTCACATTATATGTGGCGACGCGTAACGACGTTGACTCACCTCCTGTCGTGAAGCGCGAAGTCGTACGGGAGTGTTCGACGAAATCGGAGAGTGTCATGTCTATGTCTTTGTAGTTCTGAACGTTACGCGCCGAGAGCACTTCACGATACATGTTCGGACTGAGCGACTAGCGGGCACTCAGATAGGATTATAAGTTGCTTACCAGTATCTCCATCTTTTGCTACGAGCCGGTCCGCGTCGAAGGCCCCGCACCATCTCGGGTCTGTATGCCAACCCTCAACGATGAGTGGTATTCCCTGGCGCTCGGCTTCGTCGGCTTTTGTGGGCCATAACTCGTCGTGTATGGAGACCCGATGAACCTGCTGAAAGTTGCTATTCTCCAGCAATCCAGAGAGCGTCCAGTCTTTCGTAGTGATCGAGGTGGTCGATGTGATGGGAGCAGGCATGGGGACTGGAGGGGCAACTACCTCAGTACTAGCGCTACTTGCATTCGCCGCGGGATGTTCAGCTGCAGATCGGACGCCTAAAGAACGGTGAGTCCCCGATGGGGCGCTCGGTGCAGGTTCTGCGGGAGGGGATCGCGCCTCTCTGAGAAAGCGTGGACGCGTGGACGGGGCAGCCATTTCGCTTTGAGCCCAAAGCTCTCCGTGGCGGCTGGAAGAGGAAGAGGAAGTGGGAGTCGGTTATTGCAGTCCAGAGAGCGATAGCTTATAGTGAGGCTTCCCACCCTTTCCCACCTGATCAAAAACACGAGGTCGGCGTACGTGTGCAACGGATCTCAATGAAGCGCGTACTGTTAAGCGGGTTCCAATCATACTTTACGTCATTTTTACCTTTACAGAGAGCTCACGCAGGAACTCGTAGTCGGGGGTTTCCTCCAAGCCCAATTTCCGAACGTAGTTGAGATAGATACCAAACTCCTCTAGACAGACGATTAGCTGGGCCGATGTGGTAGGCGAATACGACGCACCTGGGAACCCACCACGGAGCTCCTTAATTTGTGTCGTCTACCTTCCCTCTGATCTTCTCGTACTTCTGCTTGTTTGGTGGCGGCTTTGAGACCCTGCCATGGCAGACCCCCTCAGGAAGTACATGAAAGCATGACCTCATGACTCGAGGTCGTCCCGACAGGACTGCTGTGCAGAGACGCATAGTAACTTAGGTCGCACCGGTCAGGAAGCGGAGTGAAAGGACATACCTTAACCTCATGTACCGTGCCGTACTACTCATACTCTCCCGTTCACGATACGGAATGTGCTGCTTCGGCTTGGGGTCCCGGTACTGCTTAGCGATACCGAAGTCCACAACGTGAATGGTAATGTACTCAGAATGGCGGAGACCCTCAAAGACTACGTAGCCATACCATTAACAGTCTTGGTGCCCGGCCGATGGGGAAGTTGTCGCGCTTGATGTCACGGTAGATGACATTCGTCTCGTGTATTGTCTCGACGGTAGTGATAGGCTGGGGCGGCGCATGAGAGACGCAGTACCACCGCTGAAAGCGTCGCCCATACCATTTGCCGCGGGACCATGCAGACCGTCTTGATCAAGAACTTCCTCCCGCACATGTCGAACAGATCCTCAGACTCGAGAGAGGGCCCGAGGAGGTCGATGACCAGGATGTTGTGGCGACGCTCCTGGCCTAAGTGGTATGTTTGCGGGATCCCCGCTGCATCGCGCCCAGAATCAGCGGGGGCCGGTAAGGGGCAGAGCACGAGCACGACTTACTGCATCCTGCCAATATCCGGTACGACCGACACTCGTCTCGAAGCTGCGGCGCCTCCGCTTTCCTTGGTCAGCTGAGCTCTCCGCTGGCGCGTCTCATCCTCGCTTGGTACACCCTGAGTCTCGTGCCAGCACTATCGAGCTTCTCGCGGTCGCAGTAGCACATCGGCCCGCCTGTCAAGATGCGCGTACTGTACGAGTCCCAAGTCCCCGCTATGCATGCATGGCGTCCCTCAGCGTCGCGCGCCATCGCCGATGGGCCGAGCGTGCGGGACGCGCGCAGCTGCAGGCGCGAGGAGCCCATGGGTGTGCCGAGGAAGACGAGCCGCTCCGGACGCAGAGTGAGCGTGGAGGTCTGGATAGATTCGAAGTACTTCCCTGAGAGGACGGTGGCGTTGAAGCTGGGGCTGGGGTAGAGTCGAGGAAGGTGTAGTGGTTCCAGGCGGTGTCCTTGAGGAGAAATGCATCGTTGCGTGAGCCAGGCATGGGACCAGCGCGGCAGAAGGTGCTGCTCTTGTTTGATCTCAGACAAGTCGACGAGCCACTGCCAAGGTGCGTATGTAAAATCGTGGTAGTCCATGCACTCCGGCGGGATTTCCTACCGTCCAGATGGAGTTCCTTGCAATGCGCAAGACCGGCATTCGTGGAGGGGACCTCGCGCAGCTGGTCGAACGGTAGTTAGTACACCAAGGGGGACAGATGGGCAAGCAGAGTACGATTGAGCAGATGGGACAGCAGTGCGTCGGCAGATGCGTCGGCGGGTGCGTCGGCAAACGCATCGGCGAGTGCGTCTGCACACGATGGCTTGCGCGTCGGCGTAGGAGGCCTGGACATCCTTCTGCTGCTGGAGGCCCCGCGCGGGGTGGTCGGGGCTCTCATCGGGTGGGGGCTGGAGGGCTTTGCTGAGGGGGCTGTACGGCAGACGAATGGTCTTGTGAATGCGCAGGTTCTCCGGAATTCGCTCCATGGCGAACAGTGGGTGTCTGAGCAGCCGTCCGAGTATGACTGCGATTGTTTCAACACATAGGCAAGGTGACCACCTCAGCATGACTTACCTCGATACTCTGGCCTGCGCCCTCGCCAAGGTGCGGTTCCATGCTGTGCATCTGTCGAATCGCTGTTAGATATTTGAGTCCATTGGACGTTGAGTTTCAAACCTACCGAGTCACCCAGGAGTGCAACATGCTCCGTCACACAGAACGGCAAACCATCAACCACGTTGAGTACCCAACGTGTCGGAGGCTCCATGCACTGGATAGAGGACAACTGGAATCTAAGCTCTGCTTACGTCTTGTGAAGGCGACCCACCTCGAACGACTGGTGAACTTCATGTTCCCACCCTTCGTATACCTCGCTATCTCCTCCGTGGGCACGGTCTGGGCCCAGCGTTCTTCATATTGAGTGCACATACAAGAATAAGTATCATATCCGACAAGATTGATGAACCTGCCGTGGGATATGGGGTTAGAGACGTCATGCTAAATGCGGTAGTGAGTGAGGCCCCCTTTGCTTGCCGCAGCTCAGCTACTCACCTTCAACTTTCCGGCGAACTGGAAAGGATGTGCATGAGCATCTCCAGCACTTGCCGTTCCTTGATGGTATGCATCGGAGACCAAGCATCTCCATCCAACCCTCGATATAGCACGCCCCGCGACCACCCCGTCTGCAGGCGTCGCCGCTGAGCAGCGCGGTCAGTGCAAAGTCCAGTCAACACCATCGGAACAGTCGCGCTGATGTGCTATGCATGTGCGCACGGTGAACCTGACCCGTCTGCGCCAATGAGAATATCAGTTGAAGGGGTGTTCGGGATGTGACGCGTTTTCCTGGTCATCCAGAATCTCGTCGTAACGGAAGAGTAGTCCCTGCACTGGGATGTTTGCTTGAACAAATCTTCCCCCGACGCCGTCCTTGCAGTCACTGAGCTCGCGGGCTGGTGTCTACTAGCCGGGCCTTCATGAACGTCTCAAGATCAAGCTAGCTGTCTTTCTGTCCTTGCTGTCATGCTGACATTAGAACTTATCCATCTGCAGATGAGTTAAGAGGGAGTACGCACCCCGTCTCACCGAAGTGAGCGACAATCCCCACAATGCACTGCACAACGCGGTAGTGGACATTGATCTCACTAGAGCCACCGCTCTCCACGCATTCTGCACCCTGTTCAAGCCAGACCTGCCCGCCGCAAAATTAAAGCGACAAAGCCGTGATCAGCCAGAACGACGCCTTTTTAACAGCGTTTTGATGCGAAAACAAGTGAAGCACGGCGCAAAGTATGAGATGACATGACCGCATTGAACTCAATAGGTAGCACGTTCGAACGTTGACGTTGAAACGTTGAACGCTGAGAATTACAGAAAGGCCGGTCCACAGGGACGGGCCCAAGGGGCACGCCTGAGTCCTTACTTATGTAAGATTGGTCCTGACTCCTTCCTCCGCGACAACACACGTGAGCCGCTCCATTTACTGCCTTGAAGTTGAAGCTATTGCCCGGCGATGCCGTCTTGAAGCGGGTAGCTCGGCGCGGCTCCTGTTTTGTAAGTACCGGAATGCCACTCGTAACCCTCGCTGGCAACGCATCCCGAAGCACTCGACTACAGCCTTCGCGGACCTACAGCCGCTTGCAGCAGCACCGCGCGGCCCACCCGCGAAGACTCTTCGCATCTTCTCCATGGACCACAGCCCTTTGGGTGCTCTTCGCCTTCGAGCACAGAATCGCGGTCGCTCGCAGAACGGCGAATGCCTTCCTCTCGGTCGAGTCGTACGTTGGTGTCCTGCCGCTCTGGGCCTCGCTGACCCTCTATAATCCCCATATTGACTCGTACCTATTTTCGGGGTGTGAAGTCACAATTGACGCACTGGGCCTCAACACGCGAACAGTACCCTAGTGAGCGCTGTCACACATCGAAAACACGGATGCGCCTAGACGTCATGGCTAAAAGGAATACCCTCCTTTTCGTCGTCGACATGGCGACGTGCTCACTCGGCTTCAAGGAGGGTGTGTCGAGCGGGCCACTCTCCGACGTGCGCCGACGAGCTGTTGTTCAATCCGATCGCGAAGGAGACCCACTCGTTCCTCTGACCGTCCCCACCGCTGCACCTCAAGTTCCCCATGATGCCGTACATGTTCTCGTAGTATTCGATCACGATCGGTGTCATCAAGTACATCCTCCTCGGCTTCGAGCTTCCCGCCGACGGCTACTACACGCACTCGTTCAAGATTTGGCTGGCGACGGCCATCGTCTTCATCAACTCCGGCAACATCGGCTACACTCTGCTTCAGGACTGTCCCGGGGAGGAGCCGCTGATCAGGCTTTCCTCAATGTGGAATCCATACTTGCCAGTCAATCACGGATGGTCGTGTCGTGGCTGGCAACTGACGTATCGCGTAGCTTTTTTTCAATTTGGCGGTCTGTCCATCCCCGTCAGCCAGGCAGTTTGCGCCCATCTGTTCTCATCCAGCATGACGTGGGGTGCGACGAAGGAGGTCGAGCGGTCGAACGTCTTCGAGGAGATCCCGAAGATGCTCAAATTTGGGTGCCGTGGACGATTTGCATCCTACTCAGTGGACATCGTCATTCTGTCGATGCCATGAGTGCCCGTGCAGTGGCGCATCGACGGCCGTCATGGGCCGTCATTTGCCCGTTCAAGATCCAGGTCGGATAGCTACCTGCTGTACCCTGTGGGTCGCTGCTGCCCTGACCGTCATCAGCAGCCGCCTGTGCCTTGGCTGCCTCAGGAACGACTGTGTAGTGATCTCCAGTTTGCTCTGCCAACGTGCGAATTTCATTGATCGTCAGTCTCCATTCTTTGAGGTGCGCCCAACTGTCGATCCCCTTGATGTCCCTGATTGTGTAACAAATTTTGTCAGCTCATTCGAACGCGAGACAGAGATTCTAGTAGCACACACATAACATAATGTAGAAGCCGCGCGGTCAACGAACGCCGTACTAGGGCTTTTGCGGCGGCGTAGTTGGGTTTGGATACATCCCACATGCGACGTAACGGCCCTTCTGAGCAACAAACGACGTATGATCCAGAGTCGAGTTGCCGAAGTGGACGGGCACGAGCATATGGGTCGCCTGAAGAGCAGAGTGCCACAAAGCACTTGTCTCATGCGCACCCAGCTTGCTAATGATAGCTTATAAACTCAGTCCGCATGTCGCACCGTTCAGCTGGCGTCTAGAAACACCGTTCGTATTTTTGTCAGGATTGCTGTTTTATAACAACTCACATGTCTTTCTCGCAGTGAGGAGGTGGAAGGACTTGGTTCGAGCGTGCACGACCTCAACGCCAAGGGTGTCGCAAAGGCGACCAAGTGCGCCGAGGAGGGGAAACAACTCGGTAACGAGGCCATCACCGTACCGCTGCCGTCAAGCACTACTCCGAAGCGTACGAGTTTCTCGCGGATGCGATAGCACAGAATTCGACAGACGAGAAGACTCGAGACATCAAGCGGGTGATGGCCATCTGCCTTGCGAACCGAGCGGCAGTGTGTTTGATGGAGGGCGAGGGCCAGGATGCGAAGAATGCTTTGACGGACGCCGAGAGGGTGACGTTTGACGAGAACTACGGAAAGGCATATGCTAGCAGATTACCCAGTTCGGTGTGGTGGGCCCATTGGTATACAGGTATTATTGTCAAGCGAAAGCTTACCGGCTTCTGGACGCGCGCGAGTCGTCGGTCGACGTTCTCACTACGGCCCTCAAGAGGCCAAGCTCCAAGTCTTGCAGCTGACAAGGGCTTGGACGATGCGCTTGTAGACGCATATGGGGGGGGGGGGGGGGGGGGGGGGTTCCCTGAAGCAGTAAGTCATTAAATTATTGAGAACGGACTACCGCCCCAACCGATATCGCTAGCCCAACGAGTTGCGGGTGCTACATATGCCGCCGAGTTTGTGCAAAGAGCAGACGCGCACATAAAGAAAACTTAGGTCCGACGTTCTCCGCCGCAACAGTCTAGATGTTGGCCATCTCCCCATTCTCGACGCGACGTTCGCACTGTATGGATGCCAACAATCCTGCTGTCTCTACGTCTGCCAATGTTGCTGTATTCGAAAGAAGAATTGATTGGACTTTACATACCGCGCGTTTACGCAGTGTCGGCGGTGATGCATGCACAACTGCTCACCGAAGTAAGTTCAGACCCGATGGGCCTACTGACGGACAACGTCATAAGAGGTTTTGGATGCCGATAGATGAATGAGAAGCCATGATTCAATAGCTAGTGGGCGGACTGCACCCGCAACGTCGTGTTCATTACTCTCACAAATGCATGGTTACACATTCTCCGCAGCACCTTCGTCTCGTTCCTGCTCCTTGACGATCTTCGCCTCCTTCGGTGCACCAACATCGATTCCCACATCCGCCACTGACCTTGCTGCACCCCGTCCCTCTTCCTCTTCCTTACGATCACCGCCTCCTTCTCCCTCGCCTGCCTCGCCAATATCACCTTCCCCGCCCAGCTCTCGTTCCGCCGACCGAGCACGCCCGAGATCGAGCCGCCCACCGCCGCGAGCGCGCCAAGGTTCACGGGAGTCTTGTACTCGCTCCCCTGCAGAGCGCAGAGGACGTCTTCCGTAGCGACGTTGCCCATCGCCAGGCGAGTAGGGGCACCCGCCCAAACCGGCGACGGACGCATCGAAGGTCCGTGGACCTAACTCAAGTTCTGCGAGGATGTCGACACCAGTGCCATACATATCATGGAAATAACCCTGATCCTGTGTTCAGCGAGGCCGGGTTGTGTGCAGCGGACCACTTACCGCTATCTGTGGAGCAGGAAGAGCACCGGCTCCGGACATGACCGTCTCGAGCATGGCTCACACGCATTCACAGACAGGTGAACACTGACAAATGTTGGCACAAGGTCGCCAGCACCTCTAGCTCTTCGTCCCTAAACTGGGATAGACAGATCCCGCACTCGTCCACGACGACGCCCAGCAGGGTCAGCTTGAGCTTCTCCCGCTCGTCCTTGGTGATGCGCCTGCGCTCGACCTCGCGGACGGACGCGAGCGGGGACGACGCCGAGGGAACGGGTGCAGGTGTGAGGAATGGACAACTGCAAGAGATCCTACGCCATGGTTGAATAAACGCGATGAAAACGGGCGCGATGATGGCCCGCACTCACCTTGTTACTTCGCCCGCCATCCGGCTGCTCGCCCACTCCCAGCCGCGCCACGAACACGTCGAGGTCCATGTAGTTTGACCACCCATGAGGCGGTCCTGAGTTGGTCGTGACGCCGCCCACGAAGGGCACACGGTCAGAAGGACGCTGTGCATTGCTATCCTCGACAGAGGGCGGCGGCTGGCTGGGCGTCATCGGTCTCACACCGAGCGATGGTGAGTTGGAGATTGAGCTCGTCGGGGGACGGGGCAGTGGCCGGGCGGGATAGTGGCATCCCGTAGGCGTCGTCGGTATCGTCGGTGTCGCTGGTAAAACCGGGCTAGTTCGCTGGACAGTTGATGGCATAGATGCGCAAGGCGCAGCCGCTGCCTCACCGTTCGATGATACAGATGCGTGTGACGTCTGAAGAAGCGGGGGAGCCAAGGGTGATGTGGGACGCACCGCGGTCGAAGTAGATGGAGGGCCTCCATCCACGCCTTCGTGCGTGTCCCATGTGAGTGATGAAGTTCTGGAATCGAGGGAAAGCCCAAGCCATCGTCACCCGCATGAGGGCCCTCGGCACAGTGACGAACCCGAACTGCTGTCGTTTGATCCCGTCACGAACGTGGCCGGCTTCATCGACATCCTCGTCGCCGGATAACGCGCATCGATGTCTGGATGCCTGAAGCGTCCGATGAGCGGGCTGCGGTCGCGTAGCGGATGCGGCCTCGATATCGGAGACGAGGTGCAGAGGGGTGTCGGTGAGGACAGGTGGGTCTCTCTGACCAAGCGCGAGGGCGGATGAGGTCGTAGCAGAGATGGGGAGTGCAGTAGGCATACATGTGTTGCACTAGGTACCTTCTCCGGAGAGAAGACGATGTCGGAGAGAGACGGTGGGGGAGGACGTACGGTGAGACATGTCGGTTGCGGCGCGCTGGTCACAGTAGGGGCGCTAGGACTGGTGTGGTGAGTGGCTGAGGCGGCCTCTCTGGCGTCCGGGGCTGCTTGTCCCTCTTCGGCGACGCAGGCGACGTCGGTACACCGTCTCCCTCAGCTTCGGAGGGCATGATCTCCTCCCAGGAGTGCAGGTCATCGTTCGACGACGGAGAGGGCTGCTCACCATACTCGTCTCTGGTTTTCTCCTTCTCCCACCTTCTCCTTGCCCTTCATGAACAGCTTCCGCAGCCCGACGCTCTCCTTCCGCTTGACGTTGTTGCCAGGCGAGGCCGGGGCCGGCTTGTTGATCGAGAACACGCTGCTGAGCAGCATTGCGGTGCTGGCCCACGGACTGAACCCAGGCGCGTCGACGGTCGACGTGAGCGAGGGCAGTGGCGATGTATCGCGCACGCGCAAGTCGAGCGAACGTGCATCTTCTCGCGGTTGCGCCGCCGGATAGAGCACTCCCGGTTACTAACGCCCTCCCTCCCATCGCTGTCATCGTCGTCGCCGCCACTCTGCACGTCTCCGTCCACCCGGCAGGCCGCAATGACTCGCAACGTGAGCAACGCGGCGGTCGCGTTCCGTGTGTCGATGAGATTGAGGCGCTCGCGTCGTGGGATGTCCGGGCATCGGGTGTACGCCGGAGGAGATTGACGGTCATGCTGGACTCGGCGGCGTGCTGGCGGATGAACTCACGCTGGACGCGTTGGTGGAGGCTGAAGCCGGTATGCGATCGGCCTCCCAGTGTTGTTCGGACTCGAGTTCGACGCTGGAGTCGTCTGAGTCTGGACCTGGGTCGTCGGGCACACCGGCCATGGCGGATGACGGCGGGTCGGGAGAATGTGGTGAGCGGCGCATGGGAGTGAGAGCGGGAGAATGGCGAGACGGCAAGACGTCACGCATGAAGGAGAGGGAATCCGCGGCTGGAGATACGGGCGGGCTTGTCTGCGGTGTCGCGGAATAGGAGGAGTTTGCGTGGGGCGACGAGGGGAGAGTGTAGACGGATGGCGAAGAGAGAATGGCCTCCTGGAAGGAGGGCGGAGGGTAGTCCGGTACAGCGTGTCCATGCCTGTGATCGTAGCTTGAGCACACTGCGATTGAGGACAAGGGGAGTGCTAGTGTGATTCTCGGAACGTTCCAAGGCCACAGAGCCCAATGGGTGGGCCTGTGGATCGAATGCACGCGATACGCACTCCGAGAACGACACCCGCACCCGGGGCACAGAGCGAGGGAGAACTCACCACCGGGCAGCGGATCGCCGGGTTGCCTCGCTTTCTGCGGAGCAGACTGCCTGCGTGGGCGAGCCTATGAGGGTGGGTGCGCTTAGAATGGGAGGGCGGGACGGCGGTGGTGAAGCGAGGCTCGTCGTCTAGGCGTCTCGCGGCTGGATCGACCTGCCGCTCCTTCTTGGTCTTTGCTGCGAAAGCGGCCCGTATTCTGACGCGGAATGAGGGTGAGCTGGCCGTGGTGGGTACCGATGTGGGTGAGATAGAGGGCGGGGCGGGTCGGGCGAGGGAACCTCGGGGGTGTGCGGAGGGGCCATGGACGACATCGACGGCTGTGAAGAGCGCGGCGGGCTGACGGCGATCGAGTGCATGCTGGGGGTGACGTCAGCGTGGGCGTGGGAGGCGAGGGAAAGGGAGCGTGCCCGTCGCATGCCTGCAGTCGTCCTCGCCGTCGACCGCAGCGCCCACGTCGCACGAGTCGCCACCCACGCGTCTCGTCACGTGCGCAATACGACGCGTTCGACGCGTTCGACTAAGTTGGCGCGTCCTGTCCTCCCCTCCCGCTGCGATCCCTCCCCGCTATGCCTGCACGCACAACGGCCCCCGCAGACATCGAGACAATCGCGGGCTTCATCCCCAAAGTCTTCGAGCAGGTCCAATATACGGTCGCAAATCACCAGAAGAATCACATTGCGCTCTACAAGCTCCATCTCGACGCCGCGACGCACACCCAGTCCGTGCAGAATGGCAAGAGCATCAAACTCATTGGCGAGCGCGCCTTTGAGTACAATCTAATTGGCATGCTCTACGTATTACCCGTGAAGAAGGGCATCAGCGTCGCCGACAGGGTGATCAAGTTCGTAGGGGGCTACACAAAATTCATAAACGAGAAAAGTGCGTCTCGCGGCCCTATGACCGACCTCTAAGGCTCATGCAACGCCAGCTACGGAGGCTGCAGAAGAGAAGGGAGAGGAGGAGGAAACAACCGCGTCCAGATTCGTCTCCCGCGTCCTTCGCTTCCTCCTCTCCGGATGTGCCAAAGACAAGACCGTTCGCTACCGAGTCGTGCAGTGCATCGCGGAGATGATCGCGCATTTGGACGAGATCGAGTGTGTCCTCCCTCTCCCTCCATCCGCGTATCAGTATTGATGGTCGACCCCTCGGCAAGTGAGGACCTCTACTCCTCACTGCGCTCCTCCCTCATGGAACGCGCGCGTGACACAGAGTCCACCATCGGCTTCCAAGCTGTTGTTGCGCTCTCCAAACTCGCAGGCTCCGAGGATGTGTCGAACTCGAAGAGGGCGAGCAGACCATCATGGACATGCTCATCGACTGCCTCACCTACGACGCCGCTCCGTAAGTTGCTGATATTCCCTGCAACAACTCGTGTCTCACTCAACCATCGCAGCGATGTGCGCCGCTCTGCCCTGCTCAACCTTCCCCTTACCCCTGCGATACTCCCGCCGATGCTGGCCCGCACGCGCGACACAGACCCACCCCCGCCTTCTCCGACGCCGTCGTCGTTCACCGAAGATTCCGCTGATGCGCTGGACCTCAGAAAGGACGCGTAACCGCTGGAGTTCCTCGAGCTGCATGACATCGACCTGACCCCGGAGGCGTTCGCGGTGGTCTTCGCACGCTCCCCCATATCCGCGAGCTCCGGCTACACGAGAGCTCAGTCTCTGCCAACGGGACGCTCCGTCTGCTGCATGGCCCGCATGGGCTCTGTCCGCGGCTCACCAAGGTCGATTTCCGGTGGTGCGGCTCGTCGAGCTCGTGCGAAGTCGGCTTCCCGGCGCAGCGGGTGCGGTAACGGAGCGGTCTCAGCCTGCGTCGGCGGCCTAGATCGAGGTCCTCAACCCGGAAACCGCAAGCGCTAGTATGACGGGTCCGGCCGCAGACCCTGTCGAAGAGGTCGCTGTGATCAACTGCTGCTTCGTCGAAGAACAAGACGAGCTCGAACTCGCGCGGCTCACGACATGCCGTGTCATGATGCGTGAGACAGAAGAAGAGGGAGCCATCTCGCGGGATAGAGGGATAGGGACTGGCGTCGACAGCACATCCGCCTGCTCTGCGTGTGTACATCGTAAGTCACGTTGCCCTTACTCGCCGTCCGTCCTTTCTCGCGCACATATATACATTCATGCCTGTTTCCACACGCTGAACCATGCCCATTCGCTTTGGTATCGCCCTAAATACAACACATCCCTCTACCTGACGGTGTAGCGGCCTATCACACCCCAGTACGTTTCGACCCGGTTCGCCGTCGCCGCCAACCTCGTCATTGGGTGTCGTCATACTGTAAGCGACACCTCTCGTCCGCACGACGACTCCGCGAACCAAGCCGACGAACAGATATCACTCACACCATACGAGCTACATGTCTTGCGGAAGGCTGCAGAATCTGCCCCGCGTCGACGATGGCATCGAGTTCCCTCGTCAGCAAGGCTAGAGGGTCCCGATATGCTTGACAGCCACAGAATATTGAACAATATTACGCCGATCGAGTTTGCTGGATGGCTAACTCACCGCTGTTCAGTCTTCCGAGCTTGGAACAACAAGCGACGCCGTCAACGACGGGCCGCATCAAACCTCACTGAACCTCCTTCACTTAGCGGGGGAGTACGGCGGCGTAGGTTATTGAGTGGCCTATACGTCGTGATGACAGGACCTAGTAACAGGGATAATGGGGACATAGAAGCGCAGGAACAGAGCGAGAGAATGCACGAGCGGGCTGGTAGCGGCGGGCCTAGTATACAACGTATATTCGATACTCTAGTCCATTCAGACAGGTATACGTTTATGTTGTGCGTTCTGCGTGCGACTTTCTCCTCGTTCAAGTCGAGGGGTAGTTCAAAATCGAGTCGCCGACGTCGAGCCGCACGGTCAGGTCACGCAAGGAGCGGAACAGTGTAGTAATGCACAGCACTTGCTGAAGACATTCGGGTCGATCGTACGAAGGCATGCGCAGATCGATACTGCGGATGCCAGCGAATGAGCCTTCCTACTATGGGCGTACAGAGACCCGCATCGACGTGACACTCACCTCACGCCATGCTCTGTAGAATGGGACCGTGGTCACCCAGTCAACTTCGCTAAATCATGCTTCTCGGCGCGCGGCCGCACTCGCACCCCGCTTGAATAATCTTGGGCGCTTTGCGGATGCTAAATCTAATAGTTCCGCGGCTGGACCGCATGACCGACCACCTCCTTCCCTTCATGATGCAAGTCCCTGGACGCTGCCTCCCACGCAGCAGCGTCGACTCCGCCAGCGGACGACAACTGGGCCGGGCTCCCCGTATTGGCAGGCCAGCAACGCGAGGACGGACGCGCACGGACAGTTGGCGGGAAAATACGCGTGGCACCGTATTCGCTGGGTAAGCATATTGAATGCTCAAGCGCTCAAGCTCAAGCACAACGCCGACTGATCCATAAGTTAGCTGCAGCCCGTCGCGACTCCCACTTTGTATTGCACCTATCGACCCCTGTCGATAATCGTCCTTGGGTCACTCTCCCCTTTCGCTCTCCCCTCTCGCTCTCCCAATCTCGCCACCTCTACGCGCTGCCCACGTCGATGCGGGTCAGTTGGAGCACCCGTCGCCAGCGAAGACCGCAACCCACGGGACACGCATACACCGCCGCCTGGTCCTCTCCCGAGTACGCCCCGCGCTACCGGCGCAACACTCTCCTGCAAGGTTTTCTCGGGAGGACACTCCGGGACTGCAGTCGCACGCACGAAGCGGAGAATGCAGAACACGTACCGCAGTCCATGCAATCACCGGCGCTGCACATACAGCAGTACATTAACGAGCTACATCAGCATGGTCAAGTTAGGCTCAGAAGGCGACGTGAACTCGGGCAGGACGACGCGACGCGAGACGCGGAGGCAAGAACATGTACAAGACCCGGCTACGTTAGGCAGCATGCGCGTCAGTCCATGCACGGACGCACCTCGCTAGCCTTCGCTGAAGAGTGCATGCGCAGGGATCAACTCGCCGTACCGCAATCCCGGTCGAGAAGTCGGCACGAAAGCTCAGAGGATCGAACAGCGAAAGGATGTAGCCAGAGCGGAAGGCTGGGTGCGCGCTGCGCGGAAGACGAGGATGCGATGCAAGAGGAAGACGGCAGTACCGAGCAGAGGAAGGTGCGAACGTAGATCGTCTCCTTGTCCACTGCGCGCTCACGAACGGCAGAAACGCGGACGACGAACGTCTTGAACACTCATCCACACGCACCGCGATCGGGTCCTGCTGGCAGGTGGACGAGGCGGCTGCTATCACTCGGTTACCGACGCTCCGACGCGTAGCGGGGACCGACCCGCGCTGGGCAGTACGGTGAGCACTGAGCGGTCTTTGCCCGTGAGTGCACCGAGGCTGAAGAGCTATCACATCTGCGCTCTGAGCTATAGCCTGTCGCACGCAGCGAGGCCCGCCGCGTACCGGGACACGCGCTATCACCTTATGGTCTGCAGGTTCTTCGTCAAATCGTATGCTGCCCAAAAGGCGTCCGCCTCCTTGACAAGCATCGAGGTGCAGGACGCCACGACGTCCACGCCTAGGTTGGCCGGCCGCCGCTCGCACCGAAACGGCACCCTGGGCTCGCTCGACCAAGCGATCAATACAGCGAGCGGCGTCGTCGCCAAGTGCGAATTAGTGCAGCTGATCCGTTGTTCCCTCTCACACAGTGGGATCTGAAGTACCGCATCCAGTCTTCGTCATCTGCTCGCGGGCTTATCACGCTCTGTTCATGGCAAGTTGGTCTTGTGTCTCGTCACGCCTAGCAGAACAACATGCTCATCCGCCCTACGGAGGAAGAGCTGAAGGATTCCGGCGAGCTGGACTACATCGCGGGCCAGCTCCCGGCGAATCGTTTCACGAAGGGCGTGAGCAGCACCACGTCTGTCGAGATCGATTTCAAGCATATGGAGAGGATCATCCTCGGCGGTGAGATGAGGAGGAGTGTCTTCTCTGTCATACTGTGCGTCTTCTTCCCGTCCCGTTGACTGTGACTAACGCTCTTGTGTAGCACTACCTCCACTGACCGGTCAAGCTCGGCCAGCTCTCGCTGCATTCGTCTACCAACGTCGGCATCGAGAACAACGATGTGACCATCTTCTTTGGGTTGCCGGGCACGGGCAAGACCAGACGCTCTCCGCCGACCCGCGCCGGAAGCTGATTGGCGATGACGAGCGCGTCTGGTCGGACGACGGTGTGTTCAATATCGAGGGCGGGTGCTACGCAAAGTGCGTCAACCTCTCCGCAGAGAAGGAGCCCGAGATCTACGACACGGTCCGTTCCGGGAGCATCCTCGGAAAGTCGTGTACAACCCGATCTCGTGCGTGCCCCACTGCGACGACATCAGCATCACGGAGAACACGCGCTCCGCGTACCCGATCGTGTTCATCGCGAACGCGCAAATCCCGTGCATGGTCAACCGCCAGCCGAGCAACATCGTCATGCTCATCTGCGATGCGCTCGGTGCCTGCCGCCCGTGAGCAAACTCTCACCTGAGCAGGCGAGCTACCACTTCCTCGCGAGATACATCTCGTGAGTCTCCTTAGGCTTCATGACGGAGAAAACATCACTGATATTGGCTTAGGAAACCCCCTAGTACGGAGGATGACGTCCTCGAGCCCACCCTGACGTGCTACTTCGCGCCGTTCATCGTCCTCACCCCGGGCGCTACGTCGAGATGCTCGCGGAGCGCATGCCGAAGAACAACATCGACTGCTGGCTAATCAACGCGGGCTCGACGGGGGGCAAGTACGGGACGGGTCAGCGCTGCCCGCTGAAGTACACATGCATGCACGCTCTTCTCGCTGTCCCTGGCCCTCTCGTATGCCCTGTTCGACGGCTCTCGAGAGTACGTGTCTGACTGCACGTACGAGGACGCGCGACGTATTGTACGTTGCCCAAGTCGTGTCGTACGCTTGCTGTGCCCAGGACCGATAACATCGCATGACGGCATATGCCGTCGACGGAGATCTACTCGACCCCGAAACGCAGAAGGTCGAGGTCCGCGCGGCGCAATGACGTGAGTCACCTTTGAGTGTGAACATTGCAACTTGGCTGCGACTCGACCGCAACGTCAGGCCCTCGGCCGGTGCTATCGCCCTGTTGCGTGTATGGATTAGGAACTCAGCACTCAGTACTCCGCTCACAAACCCGGCCCACCTCCTCTACTTGCCACAACCGCTTGTCAAGCTTTCTGTGATTGGTCCTCGCCCAATTGACTTACATCGTCTTCATCCCTCGCTGGCAACTTCGGGCGTTTCAAGTTCCTACCACTGCCTCGCCTTGTTCTCCGGCTGGCTCGTGCTCCTCCGTATCTGCTTCGTATAGGCTCCGTTTTCAGGAGAGACAGCTACAACGGCGACAGCGACCTCGAGCACATTTCTTGCGCACAATAGCCAGGCATGTCGAACCCGGAGCTACCATGTCATCTGGTACTTAGCAAGGTACGTCTGTATGCAGACTTCACGTCGAAATTGCATGAGCTAATCATCGGTGGCGGCAATAGTATAAGGCGTTTGTTATGGACGAGTAGCGCGGATTTGACTACCATCACAACTTCGAGCGAAGTCTTCGACCTGCGGTACGTCTCCTCATTCCCGCCTACTCTCGACACTCAGTATTCCTTCAAGCACCTCCCATGTACGTACTGCACGCGCCATATCCCTGTGCCCTTGACTTGATAGACATCACCACCCCCTACCTGGCCCTCTCCTGACCCGTCCACGTCGTCCACGTCCAGTAAGGCCAAGACCAAGGGGAATCGACTGGTCCGTTTTCAAGAACGTCTCATACTTTCGCCGGCCATGCATGCGCGGACGTTGAAGGATGCAAGTAGGAATATGGAGTCAGAGGACGGCGTGGAGAGGCGGTAGACGGGAATACGAGAGCGGAAGGAACAGACGGTCCCCGAGCGCGGTGCGTGGTACCTGCTTTCGTGACGTTGATCTGTACTGACGAATGTTTTTCCCTGGGCGTCGCTCGCATAGGAGGGAAGAGGGGGTGTCCCGTCGCGACACATGGAACACGCGTGTCTAGTTTCATGGACGCGTCCGGAGACTGCGGCGGACGGTTCTCCGTCGTATGTCACTTTCACTTTTACGACCGACTTCGAGACTGGTTTGACTCGTGGTCGGCCCATTCTCGCTCACTCGCAGTAATCCAGTATACACCGACGGACGCAAAGATTTCAAGAGGCGCCACCCCTTCCACGGCCACCTCCTTGATGTTCGGGACGCGAAGAGCAAGTATGTACCGGGGATTCTTTCACGTAGCAATGGCTCGTACAACACAGCACGCGAAACGGCTCGACCAAGCACGAGTGCATTCGACACCAAGGTGAAAGACTTGGCACCTTCCCCCAAACACATCCGTAGGCCTTCCCGCTCCGCAATGTCTCACTACCAGTGCCCGTTTCGGAGCCGTCATTATGTATGCTGGTCTCAACGTTCGTTGAAACAAACACATACCAGTACTTGTTTTCTATTTAGAGACCCGTTCAAGTTGTTCCTCGCGTCTCGTCAGCGAGGACAGGGATCTCGGTTCTTGTTCCCTGTCTGGCCTCCGACGACAACGCCTCCCTGCTCGTCGACGACCAAGGGGGGTCCTTCCTCGACCACGTCCCCTGATCTCTCCGGTTCATGTGATATGCTCTGCACAACGTTGTCCTCATTGCGCGCGCAGCGGGATAGGGGATATATTCGATGGAACTTGTCGGTGATCTTTGCGGGTGCGCGGTACGCGCGTCGTATAGGAGCCCAGGTACGTTCTTCTCGCTCGCTGTCAGCAATAGTGATCTCAGGGCCATCCAGCCTCCCGTAGAAGTCGACCACCGTCAGCCCCTGCAGCATGAGTCAATGACCCAGAAGACCCCTACGGCAGCCCAACTGTCAAGCTTCCCAGACAATGGCGAAAACGGAGCTTGACAGTGGTCGTCGTCGCTACCCTCATGTTCCATCTCGTTAGCTGAACCAGCACCGGTGGACTTCTAAAGTCGACCCATTGTCCAAGATCGAATTCTCCTTTGCTACGATGGTCGACACACAGTACGCGTCACGGCTGTCGAAGGCTTCCCAAGACCGCTTCGCCGTCATCCGTACTGAACTGTGCTTATCGTCCTCCACCTTCAGCCCGAGGTATCTCAGCACGACGCCCGTCTTCTCGCCCTTCTTAATCGATCCCCTCTCGACGGCGCGGACGAAGTCATCCTCGCTGCCGAAGGCATGCGCCTTGCCTGTGAAACCTAGGCCTTCCGGGCGCGAGGCTACCGCGAAGGATACTACGATAGGTGGATCAGTGGACGTCCGTCATTTGGGGTGACATAAATTGACTGACCACAAGTCACCAGTCTCCTTGATCGGATCCTCGAGTGGCCGGATCACGTCCTGGCTAGTCAGGTCCAGCTTACCGTGTTCGTGCACCCAGCGCTGCCAGGTTCTCCGCTTATCGGGTGTATGGCTAGAGCTGCCCCAGAGCCTGTTAAAGCTGCGTAGCGCGCTTCAGCTGTGGGTAATCCCGGCATGTGGCCTCGCGATTGTAATCATCCAGTCTCGTACGTCCATGAGGACGTGTACTGTGCACAACCCGCTGATGCATTTCCTAGCAGCTCTTTTAAGTTCGTGACCTCGCTATAGGGATTACCGAGTCAAACGGACGGCGGTCGTTGATCGAGAGACTGGCCTTCGACCTGACATACCCAGCACGATGGGTGAAGTGTGAACGCGGTGGTTAACATCTGGTATGTCATGTTGTGTAGTACCTCGCCCCGAAATCGCGCTCAAGCTCAGTCTACTGCTCGTCACGCAGGGAAGGACGCATTTTCATGAGTATTCCATTCAAAGTCTACACATCCCCGCTCAGTGGGCCTTGTCCCGCCAGGCTCGCGACATGTCGAACCTGCCCAATATATCCCTCGAAGGAGCACTCCTCCGCGACATCCTCGTTGGCTCGCGCACGCAGTACGTCCCACTTTCCGTCTCCCCCTCCGCGCCTCGCAGCTCACGCGTTCGTTGTATAGGTTCGAGGCGCTCGTATGGCTCTTCAACACGAGGGCTTCAAGCCCGTCGTGGACAAGGTGTACCCCTTCGAGGGGACGCGCGCGGAGTACGAGTATCTTGAGAACCAGCAGCATGTCGGGAAGGTGTGCGTGCAGGTCGCGAGGGACTGAGCGGTGGCTGGGCGGATGCGGTGATCTACGCAGGGCATGGAGAAAACGGTGGCCAACGAGAGAGACGAACGGGAGCTTATGTCTTACACTATGCACCCGTATGTACGCTGTCGGAGAGAATGTGTACGCTGCGGCGAAACTTCACAATTCGTCCTCGATGCAGGCGGTCAATGAGTCGTAGTGGGCGAAGAGGCTTGTGCGACTCGCGAAGGCGGCGTATGCAAATGACAAGTGATCACGCCGCCTAGACAGCAAAATGCGAAACGAGCCTCAGTACGCTTGTCTCGTCGCGCAGATGTGCAGGGTGCAAAAAGCACACGAGGGGAGAGGTGTTCCTCTCTGAATTTTGAGCTGCCGCCGTTTGTGCGCGGCGGCTGCGCTGAACGATATGGCACTGAGAGCAGGTGAGACTGCGCTGCGCGCAGGCACATTCTAAGGGCTTATAGCGCTCGTGCGGTGCAGACCGGCGTCTGCGCCAGGCAGACGCCCGTCCTGCCAGTATATTGACCTAGTATATTTACTTGCACCGTGTGCCGGCTGCAAATTTGCATGGACACTGATGGTATGTACACCGTTCGACCTAAGTACTTATCTGTGCTTAGAATATGACCCCCCAGTTGCAGGGCCCAATGCGCTGCGAGCCACATGCAGGTTGGGTAGGGTGATTCCCAAATGCGGCAAGACCTGCGTACCGCGCGATCACTGAAGCTGAAGTTCCCCGACTTGAGCATTATTGGACGCAACCGCGGGCTCCGATTTGGGCTCTCGAACACGTCCACATCCCGTGGTCTGGCACGTCGCATCCGCCGTCCGCCTCCATCTCCCTCGGGCCAGCATAACCACTTGACGCTGAAGGCCCGCCGACATGTCGAGCAGGCTGCGAAGCTCGTTCGACGCGTTCGACTTTGGCGCGTCCCGTTCCCGCAGCGATCCCTTCCCACCTCCATCCCCAAGGTATTCGAGCAGGTCTGGCAGTCCACACCCGCAAACCACTAGAAGAATTGCATTGCGCTCTACAAGTTCCATCTCGCCGGCAGGGCCATCAAGTTCGTAGGAGGCTGCACAAGGTGCAGAGGAAAAAGGAGACAAGGAGGAAACAACCGCGTCCAGATTCGTCTCTCGCGTCCTTCGATTTCCCTCTCCGGATGGGTCGCGAAAGACAAGAACGTCCGCTACCGCGTCATACAGTGCATCGCGGAGACGATCGCCCACTTGGGCAAGATCGAATGCGTTCTCCCTCTGATTTCCTTCGTGTACGAGCATTGATGGCCAACCCCACGGCAAGTGAGGACCTCTACTCCTCACTTCGCTCCTCCCTCATGGAACGCGCGCGCGACAAAGAGTCCACCATCAGTAACCGAGCCATTGTCGCGCTCTCAAAACTCGCTGGCTCCGAGGATGTGATCAAACTCGAAGAGGGCGAGCAGACCATCATGGACATGCTCATTGACTGCCTCACCTACGATGCTGCTCCGTAAGTTGCTAGCTTACCCTCTTGCACCTCGTCTCTCATTCAACCATCCCAGCGACGTGCGTCGCTCAGCGCTGCTCACCTTCCCCTTACCGCTCACCTTCCCCTTAACCCCCGCGACACTCCCGCCGATCTTGGCCCGCACGCGCGACACAGACCCCGTCGTCCGCAAGCTCGTCTAAACGCGCATCCTCGAACCCCGCACGCTCACTGAGTCTGGCGAGATCGGCCTGACGACTAGCGCAGAACTTGCTGCCCAGGCTCATGTAGCCTCCCATAGACAACCTGAGCCAAATTTCAGCTCCTGCGCCAGTGGCTCCTACTTAGAGCCACGTCCGTCGCGGCCTGTCTCGGATCTGGAGGCCCCGCATCGTGGCGTGTCTTGTCCAATCATGTTGAGGATTATAGACGCGACTGAACGCCCTCGCTCCATCTCAAGTCCAAGTATGCTCAGTGCCGAAGCTCGACATCCGAGATTCTGGGGCCGTGCAGCGTGTCGATGACTCACAGACGGCTGGGGGGTACTCATACTTCTGTGTTTGGCTGCGTCTCAGCGAGCATTCCCACCGGCAGGGTGCGTAGGTCCGACGCCACGCGCTAACCTTCGCCTTCGCAGATGAGAACGTGTGGGTCTCGACACGGCGTCGGCGGACAACGAGAGGCAGCCACGCGGGCGAGCCGCGACGGACGGCAAGTCGAGTGCTCAGTGCACCGAGACTGTCCCTCCTCCATCCCTCCTCGGTTCGGTCCATGTCCTCGGTCCATGGGCCGCAGGTATCTGGGGGCCGCCCGAGCCACACAATGGTTCGCCCTCGCATAAGCGGGACCCTGAGGAGTATACGCGGCGCGCTCGCTCGAGCGCCGCGTTATAACTTGGCTCACTATCACCACCTGCTCGCCGCCGGCGACAAATACTAGGTCTCGACTGATCCCTAAGCCGTCTACGCCGTGCATCGACCCTCTCTCACTCCCATTTCTACTCTACCAGTCGACAGGATCAACACAACACACGCAACAGCCATGTCCGGGGGCCGGGCTCCAGACCTCGCCCTCCTCCTCCTCCGCCCTTTGGCAAGTGCCTACGCGCCGCGCAGAACTACGAGGATGCTCACCGACGGAACCTTCCTTCAGTCAACATGATCTGTGAATCTGCGGCCGCGCTACCCGGGTCAACCCTCTCGCTCAACTTACGTCCGACAACGAGCGACTCACCCACAGACGCGCTGGGACCTTCAAGGGGACACGACTACGGCGGGTCCACGCCGTCGCGTAACGCGGGAGACATGCGCACATTGTACCATCTCATGGGCGAGTCCCGACCGCGACACCGTCAAAGAACCGCACATACCGACAGAGTCCGACGCACTCATAGAGCAGACTAACGCGATCTTCACGTCCATCCTTCACACAGATATCACGCCGTCGTCATCCTTGTGTTCTTCCTCCCCTACACTGCCGGCCACAAACGCGCCTCTGCCGTCTACGACTGTCTTGTTGCTACAACTCACATTTCCGTTCGAACCCGGTTACCCCGACCGGACGACCATATGGTTGTATAACTTCCCGCACTGACTACGTGTTAATGCTATAGAGAATCGCAAAATACGTGCCCGATACCTATTGTTACGTCTGTAGATATTGCGCACATGTGTTTGTAGGCCTCACATAGGCCGGCATACCGCACCGAGCGTAAGCGACAACCTGGAAGTGAGGGGAGTTTTGCCAACCGCGTAGAGAAACCGCCGGGCGGATTCCTAGTGACGGGTCACTGTCCTGCTGCAGTCTGCGGCCAGGGTTGTCATGAACGATCCGCCTTGGTGGCTGATGCATGCCTACTAGTAGCTGGTTTACTGTACATACCAATTACGAGTCACAAACAGAAAAACGACCGAATCAGCCAGTGCGAGCCCCTAGGCCTCGGGACACCGGAAGACTGAAGAAGTATGCTTGTGAGAGACTGGGCCAGACAGCCATGTACGACAGTACGAGTTCGGGAAGGGGGTAAGTAAGGCGAAGGCTGAGCAGCACCACAATGTGTCGAAGCTCTGATGCAGAGCCGAGCGATCCGGGCGGGTAGCCGCAGCCCTTGCTGGGCCGCAGGGTGGGCGCTTTGAGCCAATGAAGACAATTTTGTTGGTGAGGCGCTCGCTGCGTGAAAAGGGAGTGGAGCGTCGGAGAAACGAGAGCGGTACGAAGGCCGGTAGACTCTACTGGGCTTTCGAGAGCAGCGAGGAGGAGAGCGCGCGCAGAGAAAGCGATGCGCGCCTAAATCTCCGTGTCCTGCCAGTATAATTACCTAGTATATTTACTTGCACCGTGTGCCGGCTGCAAATGTGCATGGACACTGATGGTATGTACACCGTTCGACCTAAGTACTTATCTGTGCTTAGAATTTGACCCCCCAGTTGCAGGGCCCAACACACTGCTAGCCACATGCCAAAGGGAGGGCTTGTAGCGCTCGTGCGGTGCAGACCGGCGTCTGCGCCAGGCAGACGCCCGTCCTGCCAGTATATTGACCTAGTATATCATAGAACAGGTTTCATGTGACATGCGAACGGCCAGGGGAAGCATGCTTGGTACGGCTGCCTTGGACCACCCGGTGAGTTCCTTGTCCGTCGGCTCGGAGATGTGAGCGGACGGCTTACTGAGGCGACATCGACTTCCTGCCTGCGACAAAGGTACGAAGATGCGGATGTTAGATCCAGTGACAGCAGCCATGTTGGTGTATCTGAGCGACAACTGTGGGACGAAAACACCGTTCGACACATTCCGACGGTCCTCGCGTCGTCATCAGACAGCAGAACTGAGAGGAACAGAGATCTAGTGAGTCCAACGTGCTCCAGAGGTCAAATTTTAGCTGATTAGCGAGACGTGAGGACATGAAGTCAGCGAGAGAGACAGTATCCAGCAACGCACGTGCGGGGTGACCGTTCACGTCCACAACGACTACGATGGGCTCGGGAATCCGCCGCTTGAAGTCGTGCGGCGTGCCAGTGTTCCGTTGTATAGCAGCTATACGAGAAGAGGAACCCGCGTCAGACGGTAGGGCACTGGCATACAGATCGATCCCGTAGAATGACTATCTACTTATGTCCCGAGCTCGACCTGCACCCGTACCCGCCCCGGGAACTGACCCGTGCGAACGGGTACGGGTTATGAGCGGGTCACGGCAGGTCAGGGGCGGGTCCGCGGGCAGGTAAACGGGCAAGCGGGTGTGTCGAGCCTATCCGCTCCAGCTACGTGAACAATGCACGCCGAACCACGCTGCTGCCCTCGTCACGCGTGGTGGTCTGCTAAGCCTTTGGTTTGACCGCCCACCACCGCTGCTGCGCGAGTGATGTCTGGCGTCCACATCAGCTTGCGCGGACCATCGTCCTGCGCGTCCAACTCACCTGAGCATGTCGCACGTTCGTATGCTTTGTCGCTGCCTCGACCTGTCCATGCGTGTCCAATGTTCAAATCCAGCCCGGTTTGAGAACCACTCACCGTGCGAGAAACTGAGCTTGTTTGCCGAACGACACATCCAAATGGCAGTCTTGCGTAGAGTCATTGGCATTACACTTGCCTGGGCTGTGGTCGTCTGGATGCTGTCCGGATGGACGGCTATCACAGGGCGCGACACAATGTACGTCCCGCAGAGGGCTGAGGTGGAGGTATAGGCAGGTAAGACTGGGATTCAGTGACGAGTGTCGGACCACACTGCTGCCCTCATCGCGCTTAGCTGCCTGGTCGATCTCTGACATGACTCGGAGGGCCGTCTGCAGCTGTTGCACAAGGTGTTCACATCAGCTCGCAGCCCCCACTGTCTTCAGGCTGCGCATCTGACTCACCTGTAAGTCTTACGCGTTCGAGAACGGGCGAATGGGCATGCAAGACCGAGCGAGCTGGGCGCGGTGAGAAGGGCGACGAGAGTAGGTGAGCAGCAAGAGCTAGAGAACAGGGAGGCAGGAACGAGGGGGCCGGTGCACGGGTCACAGACGCAGATCATGAAGAACAGTGAGCAGCACTGAGCTGAACCGCGCAAGTTGCGCTGACCAAGCCTTCCATAATTGGAAGGTCAAGCCAGGAATGGTACCTGAAGAGAGATGAAGTGAAGTGGAATGACGTGACGTGAAGCGGAGCGAAGTGGAATATTGGCATGAAGTGAAGTGAAACAACACGACTCCACGAGAGAGCGTAGGGCAGCGTATGTAGCGCTACGAGGAGAATCCTCGCGGAAATGTGACTTCCGGATGCTATGCGCTACGGCGCTGCGCGCCACATAGCTGTTGGGCCTGAGGTTCGTACTTTCTCGTACTTTCTGCTTGTAGAGTTGCTCCAATTCGCATTAGGAACAATCCTACTCAGATTTTCCCAACACTCGAAATTGACGAAGTTGGGTGACGGGGATTTGGCCAGGTCACGTGTAGATACCCAGCATAGCAAGTCCCGCCCAAGGTAGCGTTGACTTAGTGGCCCGCACCATACATGTCCCAAGGCCATGGAACGGCTTTCCTGGCCTGGGTTAATGGTCCGCAATTATCTTGGAAACTCGAAGCATATCGGAACCTTTCTGGTGAGAACGTGGTTCATATCGCTGTCGCAGGACAGGTGGAAGCTCACAGATACTCCTTTGGGCATCCAGAGCCTGGGCGCGTCACTTGACTCATTTCGCCCATAATAACTCAGTGTCAAGGCTTACGGCGACAGATGGTTCTATGGGCATTGCCCTGCGCGTTGCCTCCCAGCATGCATCCCACTCGAGGCACGCTTCGCTCCGAGTCCTATCGCCCTGGTCCTCCTCTCCTCCCGGACTCACTCACCCCGCGCAACAGCGAGTGGTCCGATAGTCATTACGACGATTCCGGCTACTTCTCACTCAAGCGTCCGTCATTGGATTCCGACAACGGGGAAGAAGATTTGTTCAGCAACAGTAAGTGCACAATTCTACATCTGTTATATGACCTGACAAGTCACCTAGGGGCGAAGTCGCTGTCACCCACAGTTGCCGACCATACCACAGAGGAGGAGCTAGACAGTGACGAGGACATCCCTCCTTTCTAGAGGGCTTCCAGCACGCTGGTCTGGTCTTCGGGGACTGGCTGAGTGACATCAATTTCCCGTACATTCAGGCCAAGCGAACGGTGAGTGGTCGGTTCACAGTTCCATGCACCGCTGTTCAAGTTGTCTGACCGCGATTATGTGCATACCAGGTTCCCAACTTTCCCCGCGATCTGTGGGAGGAGCTTGCAGAATTCTTGGGTGATAATCACCCAATATTGCGTGCAATCTCGTACGTTGTCACGGCCATACTGATTTAATTGGTACTGACCCATGCTCGAACACGTTGGAACTTGAAGGTTTGAGTATGACACAGTCGATGCGGTTCTGACAATGACAGGCGCATCAGACCTTCACCAGGATGCCGTTCATGGAATGCAGACAGAGATCGATGTGGCGGCACAGCCTGCTCTGGTTTTGGGCTCACATCAGAATGTGGCAAATGGAGGGCGAACACTTCTTGTCAACACAGAAGACGGTAAGATACGATTCAAAATACCCGACATGACAACATCATTACGCATCAACCCACCGCAAGATGGGTCAGGCTCTGACTCCGAGACCCTTGAGGACCTGGAGTCCACAAACGTGGATGCCATCGAGTTCGAGGCTAGTGTGTCTCAAACGAGGGATAATGTGTTCGCGAAGGTAGTAAGCTTATATCAGACATTTGAACCATGGGGCTCATACCGCACAGATTGTAGATGGGTGCACTACGCAGGGGCCAGATGGCCGGGTGTACAAACACCTGACCTGGATTGTCATCAACATCGATGAGAGTGCGCGCACAGCGTCAGCCATTCCGAGCTTCAACACGATGGATCACAACATATCGGACTACAGGTCTATCCCCAGGCGAACAGACGAGCCACATATTCTCATCGGTGGGATTGCTCACGGGCTTGACATCCTGCTTGGCAAAATCTCTGCCGAGGTATACGTATTCCGTGGGGCTCATGACCTTGACCTCCTCGCTGAGGGAGTGCGCAACCACTGGGGCCCGCAAGCTTACTTCGATGCCGGCCTTGGGGTGGTGAGTCACAATCATCTTCATGTGTTTCTCGCGGCTGAAGTGACTCCAGCGGGTCCTTCCCCACTACAGCGGACACGATGGGATCATCCTACGCAATTTTCTGGCCAAGTGGGACGAAGCGATGGTAGCCCTTCGGAGGCTCGCCATCACCACTGGGACATATGCGGCACGCCGCTTCTACAACATGTCCCTCGCCGAGTGGAAGCAAAAGTGTCCCCACCTCGAATCCCTTCCCCCGGTTCGCAATCCGATGCCAGGCATCATCGAGAGCTTGCGTCAAGGGTCCTGGCTCACAGCGGACACTCGACGCAAGAATCAGCTGCGTGATGACCAGCCGCGGAGCATAGAGTTCCACAACGCAGACCCCGATAAGGCGTGGAAGTGGGCAGAGGAAGACATCGCAGCCAAGAAAAGGCGTAAGAGCAACAGTGGAGGCGGCTCGGCAGGACCCTCAGTCAGAGACAACGCAAAGAAGCGCCGTCTCGACATGTTGAGGTGTTCTCAACGCCCAGAAGTGCCTGCGCAGCCTGGCAAGGCGTCCTCGTCTGAGGACATCAAAGACTCGTTCGAGGAGAAGTCCGAGGCAGCGGACTTGGACTTCGAGGAGCCAGCCACCCAAGCGCCGTCCCTGGCAACGGCTAAGGCATTGGGAAAGAGACCCCAGAAGCCGATTCCGAAGGGAAGGACAAGGGCGAAAGGCACACAGGGCTAGTCTGTGTCTGTTCTTTGTTTTTGTTGTTCCTACCTGCCGTTCTGTTCACCGTCCCTGGTCTCTACTGTCAGTACTGTCTTCAATAGCGTTACAACTATCTATTTATCTATCCACGCTTCTATCACGCATCACACTCGGGTTGTACAATACAGTTGGTTTTTCAGTTGAATAAGAGATTTCATACGGAAGTCCTCCGCTGGGCATTCATTTGCGTTTTCCTTCCTCCGCGGCACGACCCGCGTCCGTATCGACCTGCTGCAGCAACTGCGTGCGATTCGGTGGAACGCCAACCTTCGTCTTCTTGACCTCCAAGAAAGCGACCTCGAAGTCCCATTGCGGCCACTTTCCGCGGGTCATTCTATCGTGCTGAAGCTCATAACGACCTTCTCATCCGTGTAGCTCCCTTCGTATTTCGTGTCGCGCTTCTTGAATTACGCCGGGAAGACGCTATGTTTGGGCTGCCGGTTGCCCTTCGCGCTGTATATTTGATTCAGCAGCCTGTCAGCTATCTTCGCCAGCGGCTCGTGACACTTCCTCTCACTCCGCTCCCGTATGTAACGACGCCAGGACGCCATGTCCAAGGAGGGCGGCGTCAAGCTTTTGCTAGGCTTGCCCGCAATGGTAAACTGTCTCGGCGGTACGTCCTCGCGTCCGAAGCTCTAGCCTACAGCCTGGATGAACTTCGCTGGGTCGAAGTTCCACACTATATTGTCACGGAAATGCTTCTTGACCCAGTCTTCGTGCCTCTGCCACTTGATATCATCTTCCCCCCTGCTGAGCACACTGTGCGCACTCGGCCGGGCAGGCGTCGGGTTAGGCATGCAGAGCACTGATCTTGGGTGTCAGCGTGCATCCGCCATGGCTTACTATGTGTGATCAACGTACCATTGTCTCGGAATTCGCACGCAGGAGTCTTGTCGGGTGATGACCAGAGCAGTCACAGTAAAAGTCGTCAGTTCTACTGAGACAACGTATCTCAGTAGAATTCGGTCCGTCTCAGTAGAAGTCGAGCTTACCTAGTAGAAGTCGGTCGTGTCTGCCAGTAAGACTCGGAGTCCCTCTGGGACGCTTAATCGCGCCAGTACTTCCCAATTTGGCTCGCGCCCCTGTTCAAATATTCAGGACTGGCTGCTGTAAGGCGGTTTGTTGGTGCTACATGACTTGTAGTATCTATCCCACAAGGCGATGTGTGACAGACAGTGACACAATGACCGGTTGCTTCGATGGGCGTAGTGGTACGGCGGACCGCGCAAGCGCCTGAGGGTGGCCTGTTGCTCGCTGATTATCCTCCTTCCCAGTAAGTGTCACTGCTCCCAATACATTATTTGTCGACAGTTGATGCTCGTACCTGCTTGAGAAAACTGTGGAGGCAGCAGACAAGGCCCCACTGGTCCTGCTACAACACACTTTGCGACACATTGAGCGCGCGTCTCCGAGTCATGATTGTGGCATGACTGCCCCATTATGCTAGCCGGTGGTTTCGTGACGCATTGGGCAATGGACCCACGACTCAAACGAGGCGATGGACTCGGAGTATCATCATCATCAGAGATTTTAATGACTTCGCTGGAAGCACGCTTAGAGGTACAAGATGCACGAATCGTTGTGCCGAGGCTGTTTGTCCGCAAAGCAGTACCAGTGTGCTGCTTTCGACCAGGCAGCCTCGGGACAGAGTCGTGCAGAGACGTGCGAGTATCCCCAAAAAGGTCCTCTGAGGATGCGTCAGAACTCCAGCACGGCGACGATGGCGGTAGGCTGGTTGTATCGTGGATATTGTACCTGAGAGATGTCGTTTGAAATTTCCGAATTAGTGTGTACTCGCCGGAAATGAAAAGAGAAGGTACGTACAAAACTGGTGTTGTGATCGATTAAGATGGGAGGCAACTTGCTGGTGCGTATATCAGAGCCTTGGAATGCCGAGCTATGGTACAGACTCGAGATCAGTGTGTGCCATGAGCCTGGTCTAAGACGTACGGTCTGCAAGCATGCCCAGCAAAGAGTGCACGACGTCATCCTGGATACTCTTCAAATACCAGGTTTTGAAGCTCTCCAGGTTCAGCCAACTTACCCGCATTCGCGGCTGTGTACGACTCAATTGGATCAAAGAGTGTGTTTCCAGCGAAAATCTGTGAAAGGTTTGGCTAAATCCGGGCCACACGAGCACAAAACTCACATAATCGCGATATTCTAGTATTTTGGCTTCTGGCACATTGCGTACAGCATTAATTGTGGACCTTGGCAGCATTCTCGAGGTCCGCCTTATTGGCGCTGGGCGCACCGAGACGGCAATGCTCTGCCATTGAGCAATGAGGGCAGTCAGAACGAGGAGATGAAAGAAACACAACAGACCTTTCTAGAGGCCTTTTATACACAGGTCGTTTCCATGCAACGGCGTGCCTGAAAGGCCACCCGGTGAGCCATAGGTCAATGATCAAAGCGTTCAGATGTGGCCGTGTGGCGCGCCGGGACGAGGCGCTGATTGGACACGTGACAACGCGAGC
The DNA here is from genome assembly GCF_022376445.1 of Fomitopsis serialis. NCBI lineage: Eukaryota > Fungi > Basidiomycota > Agaricomycetes > Polyporales > Fomitopsidaceae > Fomitopsis > Fomitopsis serialis. Next base: position 97,105 of record NW_025955044.1, read on the forward strand.
GCGACTCACTTCGAGTCGTCGCACTTGCGAACGCACTCGCCGACGCACCTGCCGACGTAAACCGCGTTTATGGCGGACGTGCGGTGGAGGGAGGTATCATGGGTTTGATTCTGTGCAGAGGGGAGAGCGGGCTGCAGGGGATCATGGTGCGTCGTCAGATGCGTGTGTGTGCTTCGTGGCTACAACGGGGCTTTCCAGGATCGGATGTAGGCAGGGGTCTCGTTTATAAATTATGCGCTGTAGCTCGGCAGTCATGGAGTTCGAGAGTACGTCGGCGCGAGGTCTGGCTGCCCAACCGCCTCTTGCTCCCTCTTGGCCAGCGCGATTCGCTGACGTGAAGGTCACTCGGCCTTGGCAGATGCGCTTTGCATGTCCTGAAGCGAGCGGCCACCTTTGCTCGGGCTCATCGTGGAAGTCCTCACCCGTGGTTCTGAGTTTCATGACATGGTGATAGTGAACTGTCCGTCGTCTGCGAACGGCGACGAATATGACGACCTACGCTCACAGGGCTCGAAGCCTGAAACAATACCGAGCGCAGCCATGCTCCCCCGTGCGTTTCATCCCATCCGTCTCTCTCGAAGATCAACAAAGATGCAGGCGAAGCCGACCGGGGTCACCCCAGCGGTGCCCAGGGCCAATGGGGCTTCGCTTCCTTCATCCCTGTCGCCCGGTCGCAAGTGCGCGCACACCTTGCCCTCTGCAGACTCACGTTGATGTCTGCGTTGGGGATCGGCCCGGGTGATGTTCACGGACTCCCGGACGATGCCCACGCTAGCTCGGATGACGCTCCTTCTGAGGCGTATCAGCCTGGCTTGCGCAGACCAATCAAGCCCATCCATACCAGCAAGACTTCGAGGGGGAAGGTTTCGCGTATGGGATCAGTCCAAGCGACACAAGTTGGATGGTCAAGGCGTTGCGGTGAGTCTCGCTGGATATTTAGGTCTCTGCGCAGAGGGCCGTAGTTGCGCAGCGCCAGCGTGTTACCCAATCCCGACACTACCTCGCGCAGGACGATTTCGCAGCGCGCTATTCACACGGACCGATCCCTGACGTCCACGGGGACGTCAGAGGTGCGGTTGCTGGTGGCACAATCGCCTCCACTATGCAGACGGAGAAGCTGAACGGGGAAGACTAGCCTGGACACAATCAGCAGCCGCAGACATTGCATGCGTACGATCAGTAAGGCGTTTCAGGATTGGGACAACACATTATTTGAAGCAGACTTAGAGCAACGGGAACAGGTGCGTGACGCAGCGTCGTGGCAGGTGTGGCTGCAATCGGCTCGCACTTACAGGGCATTTCGACCACCTGCTTAAGTGCCTTCTCGCCTTCCTGTCTTCCCGCCCGTCTGCTCCTGTTCGCCCATCTGCTTTCTCGTCCGGCGTCCGCTCTCTCGTCTGTCCGCTCAGTCATCTTCCTGACCACCCGCGCAGCCGTCCGACTACCTGCTGTCGTCTACCAGCCGATTCCGAGTCACCGAACATCAAGACGCTTGCGTCGGGCGAGACGACTGCGTGAACCGCAAGGAACGCAGGGGGAGGACGACGAGAGGAGAACACAGAGAGAAAGGAGAGTGAAGGGCGCAGTGTGAGTGGACAGAATGAGCGTGAAAGCTCGAAATTCGAAGGTACGCCCCCACTGGATGCACCTCACTCGCGATCGCGGCCGCCCTTACCAGTGCCCGCGTCAGCAGGCAATCGATAAGAAGGAAGTCTGTCATGCGGGCAACATCGTCCCCAGCACGGACAAGCAGGCCCACCCTGGGCAGCTTCTCGCGGACATGAGCCGCTTCCAGGCTGAGCACGGACTCGAGTCACTCGACCGTACCGCCATGTTCTGGACCTCAAACACGGAGCGCTACAGCAACTGGCATCATCCCCGGCGTGAACGACACCGTCGGCGCGCTCCTCGCGGCCATCAAGGCGTCGCACTCTAAGGTGTAGTCCTCGATGCTCTTCGCCTGTCGCGTACATCTGCGAGGGTGAGCCCTTCGTGGAACGGCGCGCCCCAGAACACGTTCGTTTCGGGTGTCATAGAGCTCACGGAGCGCCACAGGATGTTCATTGGCGGTGGCGACCTCAAGGCGGGCCGACAAAGCATAAGTCCGTCTTCGCCCAGTTCCTCGTCAACACGGGCATCAAGCCGCTCTCGATTGCACCCTACAACCCGTCCGCAGAGCCGCAAGAGCAAGGATATCAGCAAGTGCAGCGTCATCGTCGACATGGTCGACACGCACCACCTTTTCAGGCACCCCGAGCCGGGCGCGGTCAAGAGCACGAAGGCGAAGTGCGTCTGGAGGCGATGTTCATCACTCCCGACAGATGGAGTATCAGACTGACTGCGCCTTCGAGATGAGCCGCTAATGACCTCTCGTCACGTTCGTTCCCATCTTCCAATTTCGTTGGCCGTGACCGTTTCACAGATTATTGGGAACTCTGCATTCGTCGACGGGTCCCTGCTCCAGCCTTCTTCGCTGTACCAGGCCCACTCCATCCAGGCCGGCCGCATACTCACAAGTCTTCTCGCCTGCCGAGACCTCCTGGCTCAGTGCAGATCAACAGTGAGATGCGATGGACCGAAGGTGGGTCGGTCATTTGTAGGAATAGATGTTTGTACTAGCCACACACAATAGACACATATTTGACCACTGAGCATGGTATGCGGGAGCGAACGATCCCCAGACCCTACAGCTACATAGATGTAGCGTAGCCATAGCATAGTGGTCCGCAATCGTGGCGAATTGAACTGTAGCATATAAGTTAGCAGTTTCTGTTCGTAGCACAGCAATTCTTAGCGCTGAACTATCGCCTCAGCGCCTCATCAGTCCCCTTGTCGATCTCCATCTCGCTCTGCACCTGCTCCTCTCGAACTTGACTTCGTGCGCGAACCTTGCATAGAGGCTGTCAGTGCACCCCAGCAACTGTTCGTGCTCAGTAGCTAAAGTTATTAAGATCCGGCATATGATGGCAATGGACCGAGCTCGAATATCTGGACCGGTATGCTCAAACACAATGTCTTCTTTAGCCTTCACATTAATTCTTTGGGTGCGTTGCAGATGACCCGCACAGTATATAACGCCGCAGGGGGGCGTATAGGCACCGTTACGGTCGATCAAAAAGGGTGCATTGTCGCAGCGGAAGTAAGCCTCATGTCGACCAATGCCGGGGCACCAAGCCACCGCCAATCCATGTCGACCCACAATCACGGCTTGCGTCGCGAGGTATCTCGCTTTCTGGACTTGGAGGCAGCATTGGATAGCGATGAAGGGGAAGGGGACGAAGATGTTCTGGAGGGTATAGAGTTATACACTGACCATTTCCCCCCACTTACTGACGTGCTAGTAGATAACTTCCTTGACGATCAAGCACTTGACAATTGGCCATCAGCCAACCCCTGGCCGGAGCAGGAGATGGAAGACGCTCAGGAGGAGAACTCCAGGCTGTGTTCTTTGGCACAATCCTACGTGCATCGAGCCACTCTCGGGAGAACTCTTGCTTCGTTGTCCGAACTTGGCATCCCATTGGATGCTCGGGGAGGGCCTGCTGACGGCCAATGCATGATGAAGGTTCAAGTGCTCGTAAGTACTAGCCCATGGGGTTCCAGCAAAGCAGCTCACAAACAACGCTTAGACTGGCGACGCCATGTGCTTCCTCGTATGGCTTTACAATCTCGCTGTATTTGAGGATACTTGGGCTATCCTATCAGCATCCGTGCTTGCTGGGAACGTCTGCTATGTGGAAGCCAATTCACCAACAGGCATACGTGAAGCTCTGGATCTCGCAAAAGGGGAAGGATATCGGTTCCGGACTCAGCTCATTGAACCGGGTGATTGTGCCTCTATCTTCTCTCGGCCGCCCGTAAGCTTCACCTCACGTTCCTGGGCTTCATTGCGACGGGGACGTTACAGAGGTGATGCAGCATATATCGAATATGTGTCACGGGAGACGGCAAAGGCCACGATCTGGCTCATTCCTCGACTGGATCTTCGCCCGCAGTCTGAGCGTAGGGCAAGAAAGCTGCGCGGCAGGCCAGCTCAAATCGCATTACGGACCGAGATGGTGGAGCAGAGTTGGGGAGCGGCGGTTGTCAGAGATGCCCTAGACAAGGAAGCGTTTTTCTTCCAGAACAAAATGTTCAAGGCTGGTCTCATGCAAACAGAGGTAGAACTGGACTGGCTATCTCCCGGATACAGCTACAACCACTTCACCTACTGCCACTTCAAGGCCGCTTCCCAGATACCGCGTCAACTCATTTCCGCATTTTACTCTCAGGCCGACACAATTGCTCTACAAATTGGTGATCGAGTCAAGATCACCCTAGGCGAGCAACAAGGCTTCACGGGTAGAGTCCTCGACGTTAACGGGGATACTATTCACATATGTGGAGACAATCCCAAGCTTCCTGTTGCCGCCTCTGCACTTTCAAAGTACGTTGGAAGGGATTTCCGCGTCGGAGATACTGTCAGAGCAGTAGACGGAGTGTTTGTGGGGAAGTGGGGGATGGTTACGGACGTTGGCAATGGTCATGGCCTGACCTTCATGCTGCCACATAGTACAACACATGTGCGAACATTCCATGCGCCTACGCAGAAACTTAAAGGCACTGATACTTATATTTTGAACTCAGGTTACCGAAGACAAGCGACACGTGGAGTTCTACGATCCACCTCCTGGTTCTGCTCTCCAGTTAGAGGGCGATGTATCAAGCACCACGCCCGTCTAGCTTCAGCACCAAACATGACGGGATACCTTGTCAACGTATCAAAACTGCGTCGCCCGCGCGATCATTGTGTTGGCCGGCGCGTCCAGATCCTCCAGGGCTCCTTCAAGGGGTATCGTGGTCTCGTCAAATCAACGTCAAAAGAAGAGCACTATGTCGTAGAGATGGATGCTCCGCGGGGACGATACGAGACCTTCCATTATACACATCTCGCATACGTATGGTACGTGTGCCAGTCTACATATGTAGGAGCAATGTTCATTGAGCACAGGTTCAATGGTGCCCTGGTGCCCCTGGATGATACCGCCCCCGTAATTGGAGATATTGAAGATCACGGTCATTGTCATACTGAGAAGGTACAAGAGGTACCATCAATCCCCCAAGATTCTCTGTGTGACGTGGACAAGGACTCGGGTATGTTTGATTCGCGCTTTTTTCTCATACTTACCTCATACCGTCAACATCAACGGGAAAATTGGCATTGCTTGCTCTAGTCAACACGCTCTCTGTGTCAAGGGATAGTCAAGCCAGTCCACCTGCCAACCTGTTCAGCATCAGTGCGTACAATGGGCCATCTCATCCGGAACCAGGTGAGCGCTGCAGTATACTGAGATGATGTTTTCCTCACTGGGTACTACAGAAGGACCATGTGCTTGGCTATTCGATGCCGAATTGCGGGGAGCGCTACAGCGCAATCCTGTGATGCTGCGTGTCGACAACCACAGCAAGGATACTGATCTCCCTGTTGGATGGAAGGCCAGAGTAGTCAAGACCGACCCTACGGATCTCCTATCAACTTCCAACAATGTTTGCAGAGTGAAAGTGCTCGACCCAGTGCGCCCACGAATGGGATTTGGTCTGATACCGGTGCGGCATCTCATTGCAATGCCTGCGAAACCTTCTAAGTCTGTGCTGGTTTTCCGTGGTGAGTCTAAGGGGTTGATTGCGAAGGTCCGGAGGATGGATCACAACCGTAATCTAGTCTATCTGTATTCGCCTCCTTCCACTGCAACCACCATCGAAACTTTGTCCCATGTTGTACCACTCGCGTAATTTCATTGTATCAAAACTGGTGTACACAGATCTCATCACATCTTCCTCGCACACATTCCATTATCAAGGCCGTCAATACGGGTAACAAAGGAATGGTACAATATTAATGTTTCCGGGCCAGTTAGACCGAGACGAAAGGGGATAAATGGTTGCAAGTTTCGGGCGCCTGTTACTGTGGTCGTGCCGCCACACATCAGATTATTACTCCTGTGTACCGTCATTGTCGCCACAGTCTCCCTCCAGACTGTCCGGTACATGCACAGTCAGCGGCAGTACATTGCTGTCCAATGCGATGAGTTCCGACGACGGGACCCCTTTCGCGCATCGTGCAAGAGATGGGAATACATAGACGCCTTTTCAGTTCTTTCGGTCAATGGCGATAGAGTATCTACGGTTCATTACTTACCTTGCAGCACACGCCGCAGTTCCTCGCTCTCCACCTCCACTGCTCCACGTCCACTTTCCACGCTATACTGTCTCGTAGCGTATTTGACCAGCTTCTACCCGTCTCTGGCGTTCCAATGTACTACGACGACGGTGCATACATCAATATCTTCGGGGATGCCATTCAAGTCGCCACAATGCTTGCGATCAAGTCGAGCATGATCACTCTGTTCGCGCCGTGGCTAGATCGCGTAGTCGTACAGTTTGAATTCCATCCCGATCCTGTCGGTGAATGTGTGGTCACTTGTGATTCATCGTCAGTACACTTTTGAGTCGACCGGCGCTGAAATCGACCCACGCTGAAGTCGAGTCGGAAGAAGAGAGATTCTGTTCCAAATTTGGCGGTGTGACTAGCAGCGGGATTCGAAAGTCCCCAGGTTGAACGTTGAGTACTGAGTACTGAGTACTGAGTCCTCAGGCCTCAGGCCTCACGCGTGATATATCGTGACGACATCTCTATTCCTGCTCTCGCTCTCACTGGGTCCAGTCACCTCGACGACTTCTATGTAGGCTGCGCACGTCTCAGGTTTGAGGTTCCCGACGAGTAGGTCAATGTAGCTCCACTGGCAGACAGACGAGGTACTGATTTGAGTGACATCGGGGCCACGGGGTCCTAGCGACGGTGACGAGCGCATCCGCACAGGCAGGACGGGACAGCGAGACTTGCGGCTACGGCCGGAACCCGGGACGCATCTCGTCGTATCAGCGGGCGGTGGGTCCACTGGCGACTGCGTACTAGGACGTCTCGCATAGCCAAGAGTCCGCCGAGCACAGTCTGACTCGGAGGGCCGAGCTCACTACGTGGATACGATCTTGGCTGAGCGACCACTCGACACGGCGAGGTGAGGGCGGTCGACATGCCTGGGCGTGGGGTTGGCGTGGGGTGCTACGTCGTTGAAATTGGGGACGAGGCGTCGTGGACAAGGCTCCGCACTCGCCGGCTCAAGTTCCGTTGAGGCTGACGGAGGATGCGCAGTATACGGACAGTACGCATTGCACCGGCATCACGGAACGTGCACGTAGTCTACGCATGAGGCATGGGTCATGACATCAAGATCCCGGGAATTTGAGCGACGCAGGTCCCAAGTGTCTGAGGAACTCGGAGGTTTGGTCGAGACGGGAGGGCGTGTCTGAGTCAAGCGTACTGCGTTCGCGTGGAGACCCAAGCGTCTCTCGAACATGCACCCGTAACGAAGGGCATGGTGAGGTGATCCCTGGAAGTGAATCTCTGAGTTGGGTGTGCACAGGTGGGGCGCACGCTGTCAGGACGAATCCGGCTTGCATACCGGCATCCTAGCGCGCCACGCCTTGTTGGTCGTCCGTGAGCGAACCGCGATCGATATATATTCACGAGGTCATTGGATGGAAGGCGAGCTTAACTCAACCCGAGCGTCGCGGCGCCGAAGACGGTCCAGAAATCGGATACAGCAACGATGACGTGCATACGCAACAGCGCGACCCAGCTGCGAGAAGCATACACGACGGCGGGAACCCTCGCTCGACGAGAACTGGTCTCGTTCAGGCTGGCCGGGTAGCGCGCCGCCGATGGGCGGAGTAGTGTCAGCATTGATATTGAGCGCGGAGTAAGTACGGCCAGGGGAACGCTGGGTGACGGGATCTGACTGGAATTGGGCGTCGGGCATGGCGGCCCGGGCGAGTCCGAGGCGCGTGGCAAAATCGAACCTGGGACGTCTCGCCAACTTCCCCCAACTTCCCTCCTCCTCCCCCCTCTGTGGGCACTCGATACTCCGAGCCTCGCTAGAGTGCCGCCAGGCCCCTCCGCAGCCCTCCTCCGCAGCCCTCCGCCGCCGTCCTCGCGACCGCATACCCGAGATGACGATGCCCGCCTGCTCTGCTCGGCGGGCTGACGCATTGGAACGATTCCAGGAGGCTTGCCTCCCTGGATGACGTCCGCCGGGTGCGAGCAACCGTGGGTTGGACGCCTATCGCCGCTCCCCCAACTTCCCTCCTCCTCCTCCCCCCTCTGTGGGCACTCGATACTCCGAGCCTCGCTAGAGTGCCGCCAGGCCCCTCCGCAGCCCTCCTCCGCAGCCCTCCGCCGCCGTCCTCGCGACCGCATACCCGAGATGACGATGCCCGCCTGCTCTGCTCGGCGGGCTGACGCATTGGAACGATTCCAGGAGGCTTGCCTCCCTGGATGACGTCCGCCGGGTGCGAGCAACCGTGGGTTGGACGCCTATCGCCGCTCCCCCAACTTCCCTCCTCCTCCTCCCCCCTCTGTGGGCACTCGATACTCCGAGCCTCGCTAGAGTGCCGCCAGGCCCCTCCGCAGCCCTCCTCCGCAGCCCTCCGCCGCCGTCCTCGCGACCGCATACCCGAGATGACGATGCCCGCCTGCTCTGCTCGGCGGGCTGACGCATTGGAACGATTCCAGGAGGCTTGCCTCCCTGGATGACGTCCGCCGGGTGCGAGCAACCGTGGGTTGGACGCCTATCGCCGCCTGGATTGCGGATTAAGTACAGAAGAACGTGCGCCGCAGGTCGACAAGGACATCATCTCTCACCACACTCCACGGAGGTGCCCGGGATCGGCCTTGCGTGAGGTTGTCGACGACTGTGCGCAGGAGACTAGCTGTCTTCTAGAACTATATCGTCGATGTATGTTGAGATCGACCGGCTGCGCTTGTTCCTTCACTTACAGCCCGTTTAGGGCCAACAACATGTATGAGCTGGCGATTTTGTGGCTCTGCAGACGATGACCAGCGCCCTCACCTACCTCAAGATCGAGAAGATCGGCGCGCAGAAGGTAATCAGTCGTGCAGTTTTACCATCCGCATCCTGACAGTGTTTGCAGTCGACGAAGTCCACCTTCGATTGAGGGAAAGAGATGCCCAGCGAGATCATCAGCTCGTGCTTCGCGAAGGCCAAACAGCTGCAAGTAACCGGGGGTTTCGTCAAGCTGGAGCGTGGCTTTGCAACTGTCCCTCTTCCTGGCATCGATGCGCCTCGCTGCCTCTGGGCCGGCGTCATACTTCAGAACATGTACGCGGCACTTATTTTCGCGGCTGTGCTGCGCTGATTACTCTCCTAGACCTCTTGAAGAAGATCAACGCCGCGCATCTCAAGAGTTTGCTACGTACCTCGGGCTCATAGTGAGTGCTTGATCAATGATTCTCGCCCCCACCACTCCCCCATCTCAGATCACATGCTGGTGCTGCGATATTGCGATGCCGCCGCTTCTCTGCAGCGTCGCGGTCTCGTCGAGGCTCGTATTCGACTTCCGGGTCATCGATACTGATCAGTCCATCTGCTCTTATACTGTTGATTGTCACGTCTACACGTCTTGCGCTGATCACAACCACGAATACGCTCAGCCTGAATAACCTCCGTGGCCTCCGGTGCCCCGCAGTAGGAGCTGCGTGCGGTCGGGAGCTTCCGCGCTGTATCCTTGGAGCTTCTGAAGGCCGCACGTCGCGCGCGAAGCGGAATCCGTGACTCCAGCATGTCTTGTGCTGCGTTAATATCTGCGGCTGGACGCCTCCCAGGATAGATCTCTTTAGATTCATCGAGGACGCGCGTTCGCTGCCTTCGGCAGGTGCAGCACAAGTGTCACATCGGGCTCCTTGGGCGTTCGTCTCTTTGGCCTCAGGCCTAACCATCCAACACGAACACAAACGGGCGACTTATCTCTTCATTCTGACCTGGCTGAACTGACCGCGACGCTGCAGCGCGGACCTTGTGCGCTACCCAACTCTGCGCATATACCCAGCTTGTATGCGACGTGGGTCTCGCGAGGCCGCTGACGGTCCTCCGCTCAACAAGCCTCACTTTGTACGTCATGCCCGGCGAGATTCTCTTCTAGCCGAGCAGTGGACGCGTCGCTCCCTGTTTGCCGCGTTTGTACACGACCTACAGCCATCGTCCGACCCATATGCAGGACGACTGGATGGAACACGCTGTTCGTCGATTAGCAACGCTCGCCGACCGCTGGGGACCCATCGCTTGCGAAGGACGTTCTCGCTCTAGGTCGCCATTCCGCGGCTCTTGTCGAGCAGCATTGAACTTCGCTTCTGCGATCGGGCGTGTGAGTGTCTCCTCTCGATAAGTAGTGCGATAGACGGTCGAACAGACGGCAACGTCGTGCTTCCGAGATCGCGTCTTAGCCCTCCCTCCGCGCAGATGGTGATTGCGTGGGTAGGGGTCTCGCATGAGCGGACGATGCGCTGGCCGTATCTCCATGCAGGAGAGGACGTTACTCCGCCAACCTCATCGTACTCTACACATATGGAGCCATATCTTTCATTTATACTCAGGCGAGCAGGTCCGCTGTTAGCCCGTTGTCTCCCATGTCCGATCAGACAGGCGCACTCTGTGCGCGTACGCATTGTATGCTCTCGCCGTCGCCTGATCTACTGGACTGTGGCATCCTTTGTTTCTGAGAAACCCGAACCGCTTGCTATTACATAGTATCCTCGGCGTCCTCTGGGCACTGCGATATCCCGCATGATCCCTTAGTTCCATCAAGTTCAATGTCGAGGACAGCCGCACAAACGTTTCGACGAAGGTCTACGTTGTGTAGGTACGTGAGTAATTCCATTGAGTAAATAACGACATTTACTGGCCCTGAAGCTCAGCATGCCAAGCATCCGTCCATGACGAATACGACCAGCGGGCCCAGGAGGTTGAGTGAAGGGACGTTGGCCTTCGGTACCGACTTTGAGTGTGTTTGCATTCTGGTCTTCTGCGCTTCGAACACTCCCTCGCATATGAGATGCGTTCCGTCACTGCGAGCTGCTCACGACCATGTATGCCGCTCACGGCTTCCACAGCAGTACCGTATAGCGGTGTCTCTGGTATGGGGTTTTCGAAGTCCGCTCGGCGTCAGCCGTACCGCTATACCGGCTGGATCGAGACTACCACTCGCCGCCTCCAGCTACTTATGTACTTACTGGGTCGCTCAAGCTCCTCCACCACCCACCGCAACGTGCGTCGCTCGACTGTCGGTATGTCCTCTTCCTCTCCACTGCCACACCCCACCCGTACTTAACGTCCTCTCCCACCGCCCGCCTCCCCGACGAACACCCTCTCCGCGCAACTTCGTGACCGCCGACTTTTCCGCTGTGCTAGTCGCCATGCCCGTTTCCGAAAAAGAAAGAAAACAACATCAAGGGCGGGCTCGAGGACTACGAGCGCGAGGACGAGGGCCGCTACCCCTTCCTTCTCAATTCCAGGGAGTGCACGCTTCTCGGCATCGCCGGCGTGCGTCGTACCTCCTCGATACTTTCGTGGCCCTCGCTCACCAGTCTCTCGTCTTAGGTCGGCTTCTTCCTCGACGCCTCTGACCTCTTTATCATCAATGTGTGCGTCCTTGCCCGCGCTGACCACTCCGCGCCGCTCACGCGACCGCCCGCAGCCCGTGACTCGTGCAGGCTTTTCCTCAGGGATCTACGGATCGCACTCGCACCACGTACAAGGGCATTTGAGCTGCCTGTCTGGATGCTAGTCATCTCTCGAGCGACCGTGAAGTGTCATGTTCGTTATTGAGGTCCTCTTGTTGGTAATCCGTCTGGCACACCGGAACGTCCGCCACACGCCCTTCTTTGTGCAGCGCCAGCCGATGCGTACACACCTATCGTCTAATCCGTGCTTACATCTTCCTCCAGGCGATCTCTCAGCAACCGGGAGTATTATCTGGCACTCTATCTGGCACATCATCCTCGGGATAGGAATTGGGGGTGACTGCCCCATGTCCGCGTCCGTCGCGACAGACCGTTCAAGCCTCCGCCGGCGCGACACGCTCCTCTCGTACATCTTCGCGAGCCAGGGCTGGGGTTCGCTCATCAGGAGCTTGATGGTGATCATCGTGGTCGCGTTCTTCCATCACATCATGGAGGTCAAGGGCGAGACGTCCAAGGTCGACAGCGGTGCGTATCCGCGGTCCGGTCTAGTTTACGCCAGTCTGATCCTTTTCGTGCGCAGTGTGGCGGTCGCTCGTCCCCGCGTTCGGCACGTTGTATCAGCGGCTCACTCCCAGACTCGCGGCGGTTCAAGGCGTCGCGGAGGGGCGTCGAGGCTGAGATGGAGTCGATCGATGAACTGAAAAGAAGACCGACGCGGACCTGGGCGCGCAAGAGTCCGTGCGGCCCGCGCCCGCCTCCTCCGAGACACCCTCGCCCACCTCGCTCTCGCCCGCACCCAGCGCAAACGCAGCCGCAGCCGTGCACGCGCAGCCCGCCACGAAGCGGGACCACTGGGCGGAGTTCTTCCACCACTTCTCCGAGTGGCGACACCTGAAGGTGCTGCTCGGGACGTGCGCGTACTGGTTCCTGTTCGACATCGCGTTCCACGGGATCAACCTGACTGAGCTAGAAGTCCTACGTACTGCCACCCCATCATCTCCGCACGTCCAACTCACTCACCGACTCGATGGCACGGCGAATGTGCTCTGGATCCTCGCGTGCTGCATCGTCGGCGCGGGCTTCACGCTCCTGCTACCGGAGGTGAAGGGATACGATTCGGATCTGGTGTATGCGGAGGAGGTGACGGAGGAAGAGTGATAGAGGAGGGATGTAATTGATAGTTACTGTCTTCGAATATCTACGCTCCAGGCTAATTAAGGCCCTGTCCTGGTGTGTTACAGCCTCGATATTCTTATTCAAGAACATCAAGGAGCTGAACAAGGATCTCGATTCCGCGCTCTCTCCCTGACCGAGCTTTGCTCGTCACCGGCGGATCAACACAGCAAACCTTAATCGTGGGAACTGTACAGTGTCAGCCTGCCCTAAACTTGAGATGTATATATGTGTTCTGAGATCAACCATGCTTCTCTTTTCTTCCCTCACTACTAGCCATCAGCCCTATTGATAAAATCACTGCATGTGAGTTAGTGTGGCACAAGTAGCATATCTTAGATATTCAATCACCTTCATTGCCTTGACAGAAACCGAGAAAATGGAGTACATTATGCACATTCACAAACTTGTGCAGCCTATGCTGATCATCCCTGGACAGTGCTGGCATGTTCAAAACCTTCTTCAAGGCTACAGAGATCATCTTTGATCCAGCATGGTCTGCTGTGCTACTGTTGTACAATACAGCACCAGAAGGAGGATTGGAAATGTCCTCTTCTTTCCATGTGTACTTAGATCTGATGTTGACACTTCTGTGCAGTGTTGAGAAGCCAAGTACAGCCCTTTCAGAGAGCCAGAAGCTCAAGCTTCATAAAATTTTCAATGGATCAGAAGCAAAAGTTGCCTCATCTGATCTGCAATGTATGATTTCCTCAAATGACATGATTGGCTAGCCATATACTGACAATGATGATTCACTCTACAAGACTTCCAGGATGAAGAGGAGATTGAAGATGAAGATGAAGAGGAACACAAGAAGTTGGAAGAGAAGTTTGAAGAACAAATTGAACAGGATATTGAAGCCTCTGGACCTAATGTTGTCATGCAGAGTTCCTCAGGGCTTCAAGAGCTAGACTTGGAGTTTGAGTCTGCAGAAGATGATGAGCCAATCTTGACTGAAACAAGTAAGTGCAATGTGCTTTGTCAAGTATCCAACAGTTGAAACTTGTACTTTTCATTCTATCAGCATCCAAAGTGTTCAATCTACATGCATATGTGTATGTTCCATCACCTCCATATGACTTGTCTTCTGTGATGCTGTAAGTCATACATTGTCCACATAGTTTGAGAACTCAAAACACTTCAACCACACAGTTATACCAATGACATAGAGGCAGATGAACTGACCAGTCATTCAGATTCAGGGTCTAACCTCATCAGCACAGACATATTATCATTATGGGGCCTCTGCTACAACATCCAGTGTGGGCTCTTGATATGCAAGCCTTGCCAGCAAGGGATGCCTCTCTCTCTCATGCATACCCACCTCACTAGGCAGACTTTGACTATATATGAGATGAATGAGGACAAGGGCTATCAAGAGCTTAAGGATCAAGAGCAAGGGCACAGGCTGAGCATTGGAAATCGAACTGCCTTCATTAAGACAGTGAAAGAGGAGTTGATGAAGTGCAATGTGAACCCAGACTCTATCAAGGACTCTGCAACAGCAGATAATTGGAGAAAACTGAAGCTGAAGCCAGATGCTGACTCATCAGGGTTGTCTGAGCCTATTGAAGGTTTGAAGATCTACCCCAGGGCTTTTTGCTGCAACCTATGTTTAGGGCAGAACAAGCAACCTTTCTGTACCATGACTTCCAAGACAATGAGGACTCATAGGCAACATCAACATCCAGGCTGGAAACAGATATCTGGAAATAGACCTAAAGTAGTTGATACAGTTGTCAGATGTTCAATCCAGGGCTTTACTGAGGCAAATGGATGGGTCTGTTGGTTTGCTGTAAAAGATCCAGTCCTCTCTGAGACCAATCATGTTGCCAACCAATTGACTTACTCCAGTGCTGCAGAATACATCAAAGCACAGAAGAGACTTTTGTGGTCAGAAGATGACCCAACTGTCCTTAGAAAGACTTTGGATGACAGATTGTATTTGCCCTTCCTGACTTCATCAGGAATTTTGGAGTTTACTTCATCCTTTGATCATCAAAGGTTACTAAGCCTCTTTGTCCCTGAGAATGTAAAGGATGGACCAGTTCAACTCAAAAGACTAGCTAAGGTTGTCAGAGATACTTTCTGGAATGGCTGTAAGATCATCAATAAGCAACATGCTTCTGTGCGCAAGGGAATTATGGGAGACTCAGGGTAAGTGGCCTGACCATCACAATAACAATAATCATCAGGCTGACTGCTCTTGTCAACAGGGTAAGCAGTGGCAACAGTCAATTCACAGCTCCCATTTCTGAGGACACCTGGGGAAACTATGCTACTGTGCAGTTGCACTTCTTGTGGGCTAATTTGCAATACTTGAAGGATCCATTGCAAGCCCTTCAGCAACCAGATAAGAAGCTCTTCATTTATAACCAAAAGCAACAGACTGCTTTGGAAAATTTGCAGGCTATCTTGGACCATAAGCAGTTTTCTGAGGAGAGAGCTACACAGGCAGTCTATGCAACCCTCCAAGCTCTGTATTTCCCATCAAACAATGACCCTGCTGCAGTGAACATCTTCTGCAGCCCTGTCATGGTGTTCCTAGCTTGCAGAATGTTGAGTCCCACTGGTGGCCATGTTCCTCCAGCTCAAGTCCCTCCATTGCTGGCTAAAGTTCAGTTTGGTATGCGCCTGCAGGGCCTGTACCACATTGCATCAAACCTGCCCATAAGCTCAAGTGAGGAGCACAATGGTGATAATCAGTGGTGGAATTGGGTCACAACATTCTTGTCAGAGAATTTAAGTGAGAACAATCTGTCACCATTTGCAAGTCTCAGAGATTGGATGCACAACTTTACTAGGATAGTGCACCAGATGCCAAGACCAGGCACAATCTCATGGCCTACAGGGGATACATTGAGATTATCTGGGTACACTATCTCAATGGATCAGTATAAGATGGCTGTGTGCTCTGCCTTGGACTCTCTTGAGGAGTTCATACAAAACAAGGTGCTCCTTGGAGTGGACCTGGAGGCTCATGGCATCCACTGCAACTTCTATGAAATGCCAGATGTTGATGTGGAGACAATTGGTTCTGGTCCTTTCTCAACCCCTGATGCTGTGTCCTTGGATAATGCTGCTTCTGATGCATTCATCAATGCTGTCATGGCAAAGTCTGATTTTCTGGGGAATTGCTCAGCAAATGGCATCACCTGGAACACTGAACATGTCATGGAATGGCTGTCAGAAATTTCCAATGCATGGCTAGAACTGCAGCCATTGATTCATATGACTCAAGGGCTCCCAGGAAGAGCAACAGAGGAAGAAAGGACTAAGATAGTTAACACTGAGGAAACAAGGAGGCATTTGTTTGTTGACAAAGACCTGGGTACCCTGGTATTCAGGCCCAACTATCACAAAGGTATGCAAAGATACTCATACTCTTCATTGCCACTCTGACTGATATCTCTCATAGGCATCCATAGGTCAGGAATTCATAAGAACATCATCCGGGTCATACCTCACCGGATTGCCAAACTAATGTTCATCCTCCTGCATATTGTAAGGCCACTTGAGCTACTGCTCATAGTGAGATATCTCAGTGATCCAGCCAAGAAAGATCAGGTCCTCCAGGTCTACAAGGAGAACCTCTATGTTTCTCTTGGAAAAGGCTGGGACCATGTGATGCTCTCCAAAGCCCTTCATAGGTGGACAAAACATCATCTTGGCTTTGGGATGGGTGTTAGGGCATATAGGCACTTTATCACTGCTATTAGCAGGAAGCAGCTTAAACTCCCTCAGTCTGCACTTGATGTACAGAGCTTTTCACAAGCTGCAGATCTAATGGCTGGACATTCTGTGAAAGTTTCTGAACAGAATTATGCAGTGTCTCAAGATACGCCCACCACTTCTGCTTCATCGGATCACTGGTTCATTGCAGTATGTCAAAGCCTCCATTCATTCTTAGGTCTAGAGACTTCACCTAGCAAGGGACAATCCAGTAGCTAGTCCTGCATGTAGGTTGAGCCTCCGTGATACAATCAGTCCAGTAGTTGTATATATAGTAATTTTGTGGAATAGATACAGATTGTGATACACTTGCTGCTTTGACAATATGAGATTGATATACTGCCATGCTGTCAATCTGTCAGACAAGCCTACCTCACATAGTCACCTTTCAACATAGACTGCTCTGCTCTTAACATGCGTAGAGCAGACGGATCACATCATGTGTCATCAGTACAAGGCCACATACTATTATATCAAGCAACTGACAGCACACCAGTATCCAGGGTGCTGAATGATGCTGCAGCCACTCTCGCATGTCAGACTCGGCGGCGTTCAGCTGTCGACGACAGCCGAGACAGCCCTCAGACGACAACAGGTCGCGAGCAACGGTCTCGGATCCCGCTCGTGCATTCTGGCCGCCGGATGGGGTGACAGCCGTGTTCGTGCTTGGGGCCTCAGCGAGTTCGAACACCATCAGCTGAGGGAATAACCATATGAGTGGGCTTCGCCACTGCCGAACATGGCGACTGACCATGACACTTGCAGCACTTCACGCGCGCACGGTCCCTACCAACGCGAACACGCGCAGGTGATCGCGAAGGGCCGGAAATTTGGCCGCCATTCGCTGCGGACCCGGACGACAAGCGACATTATTATCTGATAGGGACGACAAGTCCACGTTCCTTAACGGGCATCGTGGACAGGCAGGGTGACAACCACTCACCGAAACATCCCGCGGCACGCGTGGTGTTACCAAGGGTGCTGAGAGGCTGGACGCGAGTCGAAGACATAGTTTGCAGGGTCAGCATGCCTATACGTCCGATCCGCGCTATGCATACTCACCGGTCAGGGCAGTCTGATCAGTTGGGCTAGGCGTTGCCCAGTCAACCTCACACTGCGTCATGGCCACAAAGCATGACCCGCTGAGACATGGACGGACATTGAGTGTCGCGCGTGTACGGACGCTGGGTGGATGGTTCGCGTCGACACGCGCATGGGCTGGAAATACAGTGAGCACTCTGGAGGCGCTCGGGAGGTGCGATGTGCTCACGAGCACCTCGAGGATCATCATGCTCTGTTGGTCGCTATGCACACCTACTCGCCGGATGCTGCGGACATGTCCCCGCAACTCAAGACGTCATGCAGGGCCGGTCAATCTGTGTCCAAGCGATGCGGACGGCGAGAGACTATCCACAGCATCGCATCACCAGGTAGGTGGACAGGCGTCGCAACTCTCTAGGCCGATTCTGCACACGATGCCACGGTCAGGGCAACAGACGAGGGCCCGCGCCGGATGATACACTCACCGCAGGATCCTGTGGAGTCTCCAGGACAACACATGGATGGTGGAGGGTCGCAATATGGCAGACAGAGAAGGACAGTGTAGTCAGCGCGTGTCTGCGTCCGATCCATACTGTACGTGCTCACCGGTAAGTCGACTCATGCGGGGACTTGCCCAGGGCACGGATGGCGGCCGGGCGTGCTTGACGGTAAGGCGGCCTCAATGGGTGACGACTCAGACGAGTGGACAGAACCACCGGGACCCGGGCGCACGGGCACGCGGAATTCTGGACAAGAGGTTCAGTGCTCGCACGATGCATGGTTGAGACATGGTCACGTACCATGACAGATCGTGGGCCCTCGATAATGGAGAGCGCAAGCGATGCACGCACGAACATTTTTGGAGAGAATGTGTACGCGGCGACGACAAACCCAACACAAACATGCTCGTTTTGATGCAGGGTATGAAGGGCCTCACCGGACAAAAATAACCCGACGTACGTACGTTGATTTTGGTGTTGTTTTTCGAGCGTTGATGCTGACGTTGCACCATACGTACGTTGATGTTGGTGTTGTCGTTCATGAGTTGAGTTGTTTGCAGATGTGGTTTCACAGGACAGACAAGGAGGGTCGGCCGGTGAGCATCCAGCAGTACGGCGGGGTGAACATCCCGGAGCTCTACAAGCACATCACGCCGGAGCGGTTCTGGTGGTACATCATCACGATGTCGGAGAGCATACCGCGCGAGATCATACCCACTGCGTCGCGGGCGGTGGGTCACCAGGTCGACGGGACGTTCCTCATCGTGGACTTGAAGGGATATTCGTAAGTCCATCATCTGAGTGCCGCGGGCGGGCGGGAGAGGGTATCTGATGCGATTCAACGTCAGGTTGGGTCAGTTCTGGCAGATGAAGGACCTCGTACGCGCTTCGTTTCAAGTCATGCAAGACCACTATCCCGAGATGTACGTCTCGCCCCGCTCCTTCCACACCTGACCTGCTCGTCTCACCGCCCATCGCCCCAACCCCGCACAGGTCCGCGAAGTTCTACATCATCAACGCGCCGTGGTCTTTCACCACGATCTGGTCGCTCCTCAAGCTCTGGCTCGCCCCGCGGATGATCGAGAAGATGGACATCCTCGGCGCGGATTACCAGGCGGTGCTCCTGAAGTATATCGACGCGGAGAGCTTGCCGACGTTCTACGGGGGACGATGCGAGTGCAGCGAGGTCGGCGGGTGCAAGTGGAGCAAGCCGATGCGAGATGGGAGGTAGCATACATACTGTATTGTATGCGCGTCTTCTGGGAGTCATAATCTCGGGCTAGGACACCTATGCTAATGGTTCTGCGCATATGGAGGCATAGTAGGGCTACGCAACGGATGGACTCGAACGCAGTGTTCAATTGCTTCCGGCAGCCATCCATAGAGCGCCGTCGCGTCGCGCCTCTACGCCGAGATGCCTCTCCGGAGCCAGTGAATCGTGATGAACGCGGTTGTGAACTTCTGCGAGACAATGCCCGGCTGGTTATTGTTTTCCTCGCGTCCAAGCATCCTGAGGGCCCAGCACACTTCCAGTTGGTCTATCAGCCCGAGAGATTTGCGAAGTCGAGTCTTCTTGACACCATACAGTGCGAACGGAGAGCGGTTGCTCATAACGTTGAGAGGTGCCGGAAGGAATCACTGTTTAAAACCTCGAGTATACGCAGGCTCAGGCAGCGGGGCCGATGGAAGCAAGAGGCTGAAAGCGGTGATCGACGCTCGCGCCGGCCCTGGCGGAGCGTGACTGTGGCGGCGCCTCGCGTGTTGTTGAACTTGTTCTTCACAACCATCGTACACCTCCAGAACTGTGATACTTACCTCTACACGTCGAGCTGTACGTACGAGTGCGAGACTAGGTCTAATCAGTTGAGTGTTATTTCGTCAGACTCGGAGTGCCAGCTTCTGTCAAATACTGACCGAGCTACATAATAATATGCAACAGGAGCGAACGCGACCTTACGCTCGAGTTCCCGGGCCCAACAGTTATCGAGTTCTGCTCCGGTCCCCAGAAATAGTTCACGAGTAACATTCTTATACATCATGAAGCCCTGCATCTTGGAGGCTGATCTCGACTCCATACCGAATGAACTTACGAGGGCGTTCAAGGACTGCGCAACAACTTGGAAGTACCGCTCCGGCTCCTCGAAGAACGCTAGGTGAGAACTCTTCGAGGACTGCGCCCACTTCGCCTTCGAGATCTGCCAGAACAGAGGGCCGACGACAAAGTTTCTCACCTCATCGTCTGCGCCATTTATCACCAGCGTCTCCTGGGAGATCTTGTGCAGGTCGTCGAGCATCGACCAGGCATCGACCAACTCTTGATGGTTCCGGTGATCTAGAACTCGGATGCACCGTTCCTGGACACAGTTAGCAGTGGATGGTGAGTGCAGAGCATCACCCCACATGATCGAATACAACGTAGGGCCTTCCTCCTTCGCGCGGAGCGTTTCCTGTGCCAACTTGGGGACCGGGACGACTTGACTTTACAGCTCGCGAAAGTCCCATCCCCTTCCTTGACTGTCCGTCGTGCCCTCCCTTCAATCTCTCCGGCGTCTCTTGCACATCGTTCGGCACGCCCTTGAGCAGCTCCTAGGCTAGTCTATTGCCACAGCTCCATCGGCAACGGCGTCCCTACCAAGACCATCCGCTTCAGTCCCTCCTTCGCGAGCCCGTGAGCGTCATGCCCTACGAATGGCCACACAAGTCGAAGCTCTCTGCAATCCTAAGCCTCTCGACGAGGTTCGCAAGCGCCTCGGCAAACAGCTGTACTCTCCAGAACTCCTTCGGCCTCTTGCGGAGGTGCGTGCTCTGCCCGATGCCGAGCTGGTCGTAGCATATGACGGGGCACGTTCTATATGTAGCTCATAGTGCGTCGTCATAACTTGATGTCCGAGGCCAGGCCTGCCGGCGGCCGTGTAGAACGAGGGCTGTACCACGTCTGGTAGGTCTTGCAGCTGATCGTGAAGTCTTGTATTTTCAAAATCATTCACAGCGCGGATGTGCGCATTGCGTTGCTGGGCGGAATGCGCGAGTATTTATGTGCAGTACTTAAGACCTGGCAACGCTTTCTCTCAGCGACGTTGCGCGAGGCAGATCTACGGTGCCATCATGTCCGTCTTACTCTGTCAGAAACCCGATCAGAGTACTGGTTGTCCCCGGAGAGTTCGGAGCTCTGTTGGGTACGCTTCTGCTTGTTCTTGCTGAATCATCGAAGCATCGCTCCCCTTGGAGTGTCCGAGAGCGCCCCGCAGCTTGAGCGCTATGAGACAGAAGAAGGGGGCCGATTCGGAGTTCTTGAGCACCGGTCGCGCGTAAGACCTTGCACCGCTCTCGTATAGAGACGCAGTTCGCTGTCAATGGCAGTGCTATGCAGAGACTTTGTGAGGGTAAATCGTTTTCAGCAGTGCACCGGCAATCGATCTCTCGGTACCAGTTAGGTGAGTAGTTCGGCCTCCCTCTAAATTCCGTCGGGCGCGCTGATGTACCAAGTTAGCTACGGTACTCAGACAGGGTGCGAGCGCGGGCCTGTCATTGTGATGCATCATCGGCCGGACGACGCATCACATATATTGGCCTCGACATGATGTGCTGAGCAGCACCGGTGCCCGGTCAGTGATACTGTCAGAGTCGCTCTCATCGCACGACAGATCGATTCGCACCCCCATGTCTGCCATTGACACTGCGTTGACGGGATATGCCAGGTATGATCCCAGCCCAATCCAGCCTATCGCAAGCCACTCCTCAGTGACAATCGCCCCATTCCAGCTCCGTTCATGATTACAACGCCCTCGCCACAACGGGTACGTTTCGAGTTCATGTTTCGGTACACGCCCTGATGACTTCATTACTCTCGCAGTGCTGCTCTGTTATGACTGTCTCCTGAATCTCGATAGAGAGATTCCGCTGATCTGGTCCCGGAGGCCGACAATCATCTCCGTGTCTTATGTTCTCTGCCGATATTCCATGGTGCTTTACGCAGTCCTAGGCTGGGTATCGTCTTCGTCTAATTTGGTACGATAGCTCCGGTGTCCACCTCACCGGAGGTCACTCCTAATACTACTTTGTAAACGTACGTTCGACTCCATTCTACGTTCACCTCACTTGTGCTGAACAACATCGTAGATGTACAGCCGTATCGAACTCTCGGCATGTCCTTGGTGTGCTTTTCTCTCCCGTCGTAACAGGTGTGCTCTCAGATTCGTCTTGACCACCACGGATGCTGATCAATCTGACTAGTTTCTGCATATGTCAAAGTCTATGCTGTCAGTAGACGTGACTGGGGGTGGACGTCCATCGCTGTTATGCTGGGGATTGTCTCTCTCGCCACACATATCGTAAGCCTTCCCGGCATCATTAACTCGGCTTGCTTCATCTTCTCCTAGTTTCTCTATGCGATATCCACCTTCAAGATAGCCACACTTCCCGATTTCGTAGAGTCTTGCATCGAAACGAGAGGTATCTCCGATGTCGAATTAAAGAGGTGCGCGTCATTATCGATTGTTCAACCCTTTATATATGAACCGGGACAGATGTGAGCCTCTGTCAAGCTACAGTCTCAACTCTGACCTGATTGTCTGCATAGTAATCATTGCGACACGCATATGCGCCATCACGTCCGACCTCACCGTAATTGCAGCGATAACATATCACACGAGAGGGCAAGGGATCCTCAGTCAAGGCCTGCCCCAGAGCAGACCGTCACTCGTACTCCTCATACAGAGAGACGGTGAGTGATGCTCGGCAGCTCAGGAGAACGAGCCTTCGCTGATTGTCCCAATTAAGGATTTGTGATGTTTGTGTAGGTGCTAAAGGGAGCTTTCGATGGCTTTAGATCGACAATGATGATGTGTCTAGGTTCTTCGCTGTCCTCAATATATTCGCCGTTGCCCTCTACTTCACAGTAGTAAGCATCTACGCTCGTCCGTCACTTAATCATGCTGACAACAGCCGCCATAGCCGTACGGCTGGGCCTTGACGATATTTGTTGACCCGTGAGCTTCGCTGCGCCGATACCGCTTGTCTATAGATCTGACATCCACTCATTGCGCCATCTCCATCATCATCTCACGCAGCGTCTTGCGACTCCTGGCAGCGACCAACAACAGCGTGCCAGAGGACAGCGATGACATCGAAACGCTCCACTTGTCCTTCGTCCAACCAGAACAGCTGCCCACGGAGCTGTCTAGTGTGGTCCACTACACCGCGAACGTGTTCAATGCAGTCGTCTCGCGAATTTTGGCAGAACCGGACGATGTGGAGGACACTACGCTTGCCCCGACTGATAGTTCATGCGAACCCCCGGAAGTGAACGGAGATGGGTGCACAGCAGGTGAGTACAAGCAGCCTACGCTACCGATTGATCTGACTACTGTTATGGCGCATCTAGAGAGGGATGAGGTCGAAAGGTACTCGTCATAAGGCAAGTAATATATGCGCTATTCCGTCTCGGCGTCCATTCGGCAATGCTGACGTGGACTGTACGAAACTTAGCTGAATTGAATTCGGCGGGAGCTGTACGTTAGTATTCTCAATTGCATTGATATTGTATGTTTGAGGTACGCCGGTTAGGTTCTGCGATGCACTGAGGGCGGCTCCTGGGCGGCTCAGCAGTTGAATATGATGCGCAGATGTGGTGTGGCATTGGTGACTCAGACGCCAGACCGAAAGGCTCACAGGGTTGCTCTGAAGCTTAAACAGCATATGGCACGCAGCCTAGAGCTATGTGGCAGCACGTTTACGTGCTGGACGGTTCTCGCCACTCGGACCTCCGAAATGATGTAATCGTTATGCGTGTTCACTATTACTGCATTGAACAAAGTCGTCCGGCTCAACGTCGACGTGTCCACTGTTGTACGCGTACGTGTCCGGAGCCTGCTGGTACCGATTAGGGACTAGTGACTGGTTGACCACTCGCTGTATCTGTGCCATGCAGGTTGGGAGGAGGCGGACGCGACCACGTGATACTTATGTAGTCGCGGTCGCTCAACCGAGCCAACGGTCGCCTGAACCACCACCAGCGCATCTGCATCCTTCAATGCAACTCTCACTATGGCCGAAGAATATCGCGGGTTCAAATTTTCCATTATGTATGCCGATCCTCCCAACAAGTCCGCGACCTCCGTTCCCGGTTCCCTTGCCGGCAAGTATCGGTTCCTGACTATGGCTTACCACGAGTATCTGCCACCGGAACGCGCCTATGTATCCAACCTTGAAGACGTAGTCATCGAAAACAAAAATCGCAAACGTGCAAATCTGCTCGATGTTGACCTAGACGGTACGATGGACGTCGAAATACACGAGGTACGATGGCGAGATTGTGGCTTGAGACATCTTACACTTAACCCCTTTCTTACAGTTGGTGGAATCACTTCGGCCTGACGTGAAGACCGAGGCCAGATATGAGGAGGCATACGCGGCTGTAGATGGCCCCTTCCTTGTATAGAAGGCATCCCCGCTGGATCCTTGGGAACCGTTGACGACATTGGAGGAATTGGTCGCCGTTCTTAGTGCATCTATGAGCCTTTCATACCTCTCGTCACTCACAGCGCCCATAACAGCTGTCGTGCCTCCTCATCGCCCAACGCGATCATTGGCCGCGTTGCGAATAGTGGGCGAGTTGGTTGCACAAATTCGTCAGTCTACTCCCTCTTCGACTACAGCATACTTTTAATGGCCCTTCATCCCTCAGATCGTGAAGGCATCGCCGCAGCCGCTCGGACAAGGGACTCACCTTCGACTGGCGCCACGGCCGTTCGCCGTACTGAGACTCAGGTCGAACGTACGGACGCCGTGTACAACTACCGACCACTCAGTCTGGCCCCCCCACCCATCACGATCTATCATCCCGTGTTCGCCAAGTTCCTCTGAATGATGGCTGAGTCGCAAGTCTTCACGCACGAAGAGCTCGATGGCGCTCAGATACCGCCATCGACAAATTTTCTCAACCACGATCATCTCCAACGCATCTGGCGAATCTGATGTAGACGGTGCTGTGTATTCAGCGGTTGTGAACAACAAATTCTGCACAGTCACCGCGTTGACCAAGGTTGCGCTCGAGGTGGGCGAAGGTGTCTGCGACCCGCTCGCGCAGGTAGAGTGTGCGTACGTGGCTCTATACTCCTCTGACGAGGTGTGTGCGTGCTCCCAGAACTAATGTCCTTTCATACTGACATTCTACTGCACCCAGGCTCGGCCTGTACGACAAGCGTGTTGCTGTCCCGCATTCCTCATAGGGATGGCAGGGCCCAATATCATAGTCAGCGGTGCAGTGTTCGCCGACCAGCTCATCGCACAGACGCTGACGGACTACATCTCCGTCGTCCCTCGCCCGGGGCAAAGGGGCCGCTCCCCGCTCGACGATGCCGGCCATCGCGTTGCGAGACTCTTCTGGGCACTCAAAGTGTGTATCGGAGATTTGAACAGATACTACAAACAAGTCGCACAAGAGGTCGCCCCGCCACCTCCGCCGCCTGTCGCTGGCGTCATGGGCGGTTGTGCCTCCGTGAGCGAGTCAGCCAGAGTCGCCCAGGCTAGGCGCGTGCCGTCGTACATCGGGCCTCATTTCACGGAATACCTGGACAGCGCTGGGCAGCCGATCGAGCTCATGTACAAGGAGCGGCTCAGCCCCGACATCACAGTGAGAGGGGTGTTCGTCGCGGAGGCAAGAAACAAGGCCGAAACGGAAACGACAACGACGAAGGTGGTCGTCAAGTTCGCACACACGTACAACCGTGAGGCACACGAACTCCTCGCGGCCGCAGAGCCCCCGCAGGCACCCCGGCTATGGCACTGTGCATACGAGGACAGTGTGGACATGTGGGTCGTCGTAATGGACTACGTGGAGGGCACTAAGCCCGGGGAGGTGCTGACCGAGCCCGCGCATGTCGCCTCCCTCCGGGCGGCGGTGAGGACGCTGCACGAGCGCGGGTTCGTGTTCGGCGACCTGCGTCACCCGAACGTACTCGTCGTGGGCGAGAGGATGGTACTGATCGACTTCGACTGGTGCGGGAAGGCTGGCGAGGCGCGGTATCCGAGCGACATTCTTCTGGACGGCCAAATTCCGTGGCACCACAGTGTACGGCGGGGCGGGCTTATTGAGAAGGTGCACGGCAGGCATCTTTTCCGCATGATTACGGGAGAGGAGCTGTGACGGACTGTTCATGACATTCGTATATACAGTAAATTGACAGGTTGTTTGACATGTCGTCTGACAGGTCGTCGGACTCGGAGTCGACAGGTCACCTGACAGCCTGAGGACTATGCTGAACCACGTCCATCGAGTCTGGCCGCGCCGACCCATTTGACGAGCCCTCGGACAATGTGCATGCATGACCGCTCGCAAACAGCGGTACCGCGTTATCTTTGGTACGGGATGGGGCGGGTACGAGCTGCTTCGCGACGGTATCATCAATGCTGGCGTGACTCTTATGCGTGCGGTCTTCCAGTTACGTCTCGCTCACCTTTGTGTAGACGTCACCGTCATGTCGTCCCACATTGGATGAATACTACTGCCATGTCTGTGGTACTCAATTCTCCGAGGTGAGTGACCTGCTACTGCATACCATCGTTGACTTATGGGCAATGAGCCCATGCAATCCGGCACAGCCCTTTACTTCCTCGCCTTGCCTCGCCTTCACGCTCTCGTGCCATTTCCCCATCATCGCTGCTGGTGCCCCCACACCATATTCTCTTTCACCACTCCGTCACCTTACAACGCGTGCGTATGAGGTGCACGGTCCACAACGGATCACTTGGCCCACTCAAGGTCGGCTCGTCAGCCGGGGACACGTCGTCTCTTCGTGGGACACGCTTCTGCCGGGAGGAAGACGCAGGTCTGGGAGGTGGTCATGACACTGCACGGGTTGGCGGCATCGCAAGAAAATCCTAGTACTGGTGCGGGCTCAAATGTGCATGCGCATAGGTCGACCCACTCGAAGGAGCTATCTCACTGAGTGCCTAACGCTCCGAGCTTCGACTCGAATCTTCATTTCCCTCGCCACCGTACGCAGGTCGTCATCGCGGATGTAAACAAGATCGCGAAACCCCACGACTGCACATACTGGAGAGGGATGTCTGTCCTCCTCGAATAACCCATCGTGGCGCTCAGCGTTGGGAAGACGTCGAACGACAGTGAGATGAACATGCTCGTGAGTACGAGCGCGAGCCACCACACGGTTCAGTCCTTGATCGCCATGCGCAGCCCGGCCACCTGGTTCGTCTATGCAGCGTCCGTGTTCTCGTCGGAGACGCCAACGTCCTCGACCATACGCTGCCCGATATTGCTGAGAATGGTGGGGTGCCACCACTTCGTCTCGTCCATCCCCACCGTGCTTGCTGTGTGGCTCCGTGGCTCGCCTACCTCATCATGGCCGCTGTCTCTGGTCCCTCACCGCTCGCTATCCCTTGTCCTTCCGGAGAGCGACAAAGATCTCAAGACCGCCCACGGCGCCGTCGAGCGGTAGTCACAGTAGACACAGTTCGCACCATGGCATCGTGACTAAGTACCTCCTCTGATGTACCAACGACACAATTTGTTAAGCTAACTTTACTATCATCCATAGCACAGACGTACACGGGGGCCCTCAGCCGTACGTAGTGCGACGACTCCCGCGACGCACGCTATGGGCTGGCAAGACATGTTCAAGGGAGAGATCATGTGTCTGATGCTCACCTATTGCTGTTATTGGCCCGACGTACGAAGAACGGGTGGCGCACGAGTGGACACCACAATGTAATCTCAGGCTTGTGGCCCGTCATCACAGACTAGCGCGTATATACAGTCCGTAAGTACGTAGGCATAGTAGGCGGCATCTGTTGCAGCCCGCCGGACAAAGCTGTAGAGTTGACAACAGCTCTATAGAGTCGAGACAGTCTTGCGCGCGTTCATATCATAACAGGTATACTCGCGGTGCTCAACCACTTCGTATTCCGTCGCGAACGAGCACGCATTGACAAGACTAAGTTATGCATGAGCCGGCAATCTTCCCGCTTGCGAAGTCTTTCGTGTGGTATCTGCGCCGCATGTTGGGTTGTCATAACATTGAGAGAACGTAAGGCACTGGCAGTTTAAGGCTGCGGGCGGCTGAGCTGGTCCGAAGAGCGAGCACTCTGCCAGCACTTACATCTCGAATTGGCCTCGCTCCTAGATTCCCGACCTTCACACAAGACTCGCCGGTGTGCAGCGAACCTGGTACTGCCAGAACATTGTTCCTTTGACCGCAATATCAATGTTCGCTATGATGGACACATCACTTACATAGCTACCAGTGCGACGGCCAGCTGGTCGTGCACGACATGCTGAACCTTTCGTTCTGCTTTGTCGTGGGCTTTGCGTCTGCTGACCCGTCTCTTGGCCCGTTCGCAATTGTCTTCGACGAGTTAAATAATGACTGTTCGTCCACGTCCATACTATTCCGTTACTGCAGGTAAGTCCGCCCCGGTGCCGAGCTACATCCTCACGACCTCTCCAGCAGTTACTGCATCACCTATATTTGTCCGTTGGGCACTCTACAGTCTACCCCGACACACCCCTCGTGTACGGCGCCCTCGTATGCGTCTTCTTACCGATGCTCTTGTCACAAGAACACCTCTCCGACACTGACGTCATCCGCACTCGTACTACCGGTCGACTCTCGCGCACCGGTTGGCCGGAATGCGAGATTGTTTCGAACATCTTCATTCCGAACGGGTATAGATGATTAACCTTCCCCTAACTGGGCAACAAGGCACCCTGCTGCGAGACGATCCGCGCCGGCAACGAGAACTTACCACAATGAGTGTTCATCGTTCACTGGACTACAACAGGCCTCGACATCTGTCCGTCTCGTTTTCGGCGCTGCCTTGGGACAACGCCAAATAATATGGTGCGCCAGCGCTGTCCTAACGACCGCGATGTGACTGCAGATGACGGTGCTATCAATACAGTCTGTGTTGCTTACCAGCTACCGCCTCGCTATCACGGCATGTCGCCCGGAGCTCGTCGTAGCCGGAAGATTGCTTCCACGACCAGCCCGTTTCATCTGTAAAGAGCAAGTCAAATACATATCGAGAAGAGCAGTTTCCTTGCTGTTGAAGTGGAGCCTCGCGGGCCTGTCGACCCGGAGGACGTAGAGAGAGTAGAAAGGAAAGATGGGCGCAGTCAATGTCCTAGATGCACCGGTGCGCGGCGAGCATGGTGACAATGTTGCGTTCGCCCTTGGGGAGGACCAAGGAGATTTTACTGGTAGACCACGAGCATGTGAGTAGGTGGACAGAAGTGTCATGAACGTCGACGTTGATCTCGGGAAGTCTTGGCCTTCTGCCTTTAAGTTATTCGCCGCCGAAGAGCGGTCGGTCGAAGGGGTCGTCGATATTGAAGGGAACTCCTTCGCGGGGATCGACTCGAGCGTATTTGACCGCGAGAGGGTTTTGCTCGCCTGCGTTCGCAGCGGTAGCGGCACGACAACGGCGACGGGGTCTTGGTCGATCGCGTGTGTGTCCCGTGGTGCTGCGCGGCAGCGAGGCGGCTGTTCGCGGTCGATGAGCCCCGATAGCGACGCAGATGACAGACTTACCGAGGCCGCGTATGACTGCTTAAGGATGTTGAAATTGTCGGGGCACTGAGCGAGCTGGGGTACGCTATGGTGGTATTGACAGACATGGAGGTGGGCTTCGGCAGCGACGTCGATGGATGTGCAGCGAAGCTTGGCATGGCGACCAACGTGACACTGTATAGCGTCGTCGACGGTAATGGTGTGGGCGCAAACGAGGGGAGTACATACGTGGCATATGGCTCGTGGCCCTTGAAGTCCCTCCGCACCTTCACCTCGAACTCCCTCAGCGCTGCCAGTTCGATGTCGAGCTGCCGCTCGGGGTAAGAACACATCTCTCGCACTCTCTGATTGATCTCGCGGAGGCCGAACATGCCCTGGCCCACGATTCTCCACGACTTGTTCGAGTACGTGTCGTCCCAGATGCGCTTGGATACCATGAAAGCGGGTATTTATAGACGGTGGCTCGACGAGCCGCTGGCGGCAGGGAACCACGCGTTTAGACTTTGGAGAAGGTAGAGGGCAGCGAACATCACCGATGTGTGAGGCCGCGTTCTATGGAGAGCATAGGCAATGAACAACACGAGAGGCGGTGACTTTGAAGGGTACCTTCAAAGGGTACGGCCGGACAATTGCTATCCTGTCGAAAAAAACGTGTTGATGTTGACGTTGACGTTGACGGCCTCAAGCTGTTCTATTTGTGAGTCCCGAGATGTCGAACCCTGTGTTGAAGTCGATTTACACGAGTTGGTTACGTTGTTCTTGATGTTGAAGTTGACAAGTTGTCGGACAAGTGGTTTGACAGGTGGTTTGACAGGTGGTTTGACAGGTTGCCCGGCAAGCGCCGGGCATCCGTGTAACGGCCCGGCCTTCGCCACCTTCCTTTTCCGTCCACTCGTCCCTCGGCTAGACCGGTTACCTTTTCCGTGGCTTGTAGTGCCCAGGCCGGTCCTTACAAATTTCCTTAATCACGGACTTTGACTCGTATTTCTGTATATAAGGTCGCTCTCGACGAGCGACTCGACAGCGTTCATTCGTTGGGAATCCAGCCTTATAACCTGTCTTTCCTTTCGTGTGACACTCTTCTCCCGTGTGGCGCCAGTGCTTGCCTTTTAAGGCTCACGAGCGTCACAATCCGCCACATGCACTGAACCGCGAACAGGCCTACGATGTAACAGCGAGTCTACGCTCTCCGTCCTGATCCACTGTCGCTGAGACGGACACGAAGAGATGCGAAGCCTTTTACGAGGTTTGTGACGCATTTGTTTGCGTGCCCGGTCCTCCCTCCATTATCCACCGCCAATTCGCCAGGACCGTCGCCGCCTCTCGCGTTGTTTATCGCCTACGCCCTCCACAGAACGCGGCCTCACACATCGGTGATGTTCGCTGCCCTCTACCTTCTCCAACGTCTGAACGCGTGGTTCCCTGCCGTCAGCGGTTCGTCGAGTTACCGTCCATAGATTCCCGCTTTCATAGCATCCAAGCTCATCTGGGATGACACGTACTCGAACAGGTCGTGGAGAATCGTAGGCCGGGGCATGTGCACCCTCCGCGAGATCAATCAGATGGTGCGAGAGATGTGCTCTTACCTCGAGTAGCAGCTCAACATCGAACTGGCAGCGCTGAAGGAGTTCGAGGCGAAGTTGCGGAGGAACTTCAAGGGCCACGAAAGGACCGGGCTGTACCCTATGTAGGTACGTGCTCCCCTCGCCTGCGCCGACACCGGTACCATCGATTGACGCCATACGGTGCCACGTCCACCACCACCCCGAGCTTCGCCAGGCATCCGTCAATGTCGTCACCGAAGCCCACCCCCATGCCTGTCGACGCCAGCACAGCGTACCCAAGTCCGCCCACGAGCCCCGACACGCCTGAGCAGTCGTACTCCACGTCCACGAGCCCCGCGTCGCCAACATCCGCCTCGCCTCGCACAGCACCCACGGGACGCCCCACGCCATTGAGCAAGAGTCCGTCGCCGCCGTCGTGCCGCCGCCAATGCAGAAGTAAGCTGGCCAGTCGCTGTCGAGGTCGAACACGTTTGACTCGTTTCCTGCGAAGGGCTTGCCTTCAATATCCAAAGCCATCTCGACCGACCGCGCCTCGACGACGAAGAAGGCGAAGGGCCAGGACTGGTACGCCCACGCGACGCCGTGCGTGTGATAGGCCCGTCGCGCGACATGCTCATCTCTGTCTTCCATGCTTGTTTTGCCCCAACTGGTTGCCGCGTCTTTGCTCGCGCAGGCGGCCGTTGTCGCTCGTTATCTCGGACACCGTGCTCTCGCATAGGACCTATTGCATCTGGTTCGTGGCGCTTTTCTTCTTTTCTTCGCTCTCGCACTGCTGTTTTGCCCCAACTGGTTGCCGCGTCTTTGCTCGCGCAGGCGGCCGTTGTCGCTCGTTATCTCGGACACCGTGCTCTCGCATAGGACCTATTGCATCTGGTTCGTGGCGCTTTTCTTCTTTTCTTCGCTCTCGCACTGCCCCGCCCACTGTCCGCATGCTACTGCCGCCAACTCTTCATTGTGCCGTGTCTCCCAAGATACCCAGTTTCGCATGAATTGTTTTTCTACCATGCAAAGTACCTTATCTATATTTGTACATGGCTGCTTAGGGCTCTCCGTTATAGGATCTTGCGTATTCTGTTTATATTATAGGTGAACATTGACTCCGTTGCCGCAGCGGCGAAAGCGGGTGATAAAGACCCTCTCGCGGTTGAATGTGCTCGAGAGGGAATCCCCTTGAATATCGACAACCGACCGGTGATCGCTCTGTGTCTTGGTCTCTCGTATGCTTGCTTTCATTCATTGACTGGCCGTCGTGTATTTGTCGTCGTACGTGGTCGCTGCCTCTCCTTATTGTGGACACCATGCTCAGGCACCGAAACCTGTTCATCCGGTATCCGATTCGTAGTGTTTCTTCTCGTTCAAGTCTCATCATCTCAAGTTGCATCATCCTTGTGCCCCGCCTACGATTACCCACTAGAATCCGGGGTTGAAGCTTTCGTGCCATGCGTCTCCGTATATATGACCGCCCTCCCCCACTCAATAAGGTCATGTTCAAGTTTAGGGTCTACCTACAGGAGACTAGCGTCTCCGCCACATCGCAACACGCGTGCCTCAGATCTCCCTCTCACCTCTCACTCGCACACTCAATACTAATCGGACTGGCTTCAAAGCCTCATTCTCGCATTCTACGCATATGAATCGGCACAATGGAGGTGTTAGCAAGGCCCCGAATGCGCAAGAAAGTGGCCGACG
The DNA here is from genome assembly GCF_022376445.1 of Fomitopsis serialis. NCBI lineage: Eukaryota > Fungi > Basidiomycota > Agaricomycetes > Polyporales > Fomitopsidaceae > Fomitopsis > Fomitopsis serialis. Next base: position 129,908 of record NW_025955044.1, read on the forward strand.
TGGGCTCCGAGTACTAGTATGAGTAGTGACGGCCATGGAGACACGAAGTGCGCGTGCCAGCGTACGAGTCTGAAGTACTTGGTAAAGGTTACGAATGTATGTGAGTACTGTACCGAGTACGGTAACAACATCATGCAAGATGTATTATTTTGAGAGGTATCGTAATTACTGCGATCAGCTCTGCAGACTGCAGTACAGTGTACAAGTATGCTAGAGACCCCCATGCTATTAATTCGATAAGACGAGGAGGCTCGAGACGAGTGAGGTGATGAGTGCCGCCGAGCCCCGTCTTGTGACCTCAGCGAACCAGTGTACGCCAGTTGGAGCGAGAGGCGGGAGCTGTGTGAGAGATGCGAGCGTGGGCAGGAGGCTCTTCGCTGTCAGCTGTGCGCAGGGGAATCTTAAAGGGCTGCACATTGAGCAGGCATGGGGAGCCGCATTCACCTGAGCACACTGAGAGTCAACGTCATTATCGCCGGCTATGGTGATATTGAGGTCATACAAGAGCCTGAGGCTGTTCTGTAGGGTGCCGGCACCACGAGTTCCGAGTGCTAGGGAGAGCGTACGCCACTCGGAGTGCATGGTGGATGAACTTGTTCTTCGAGGAGGAGGTCGAGGACGCGCCGCGAGATGCGATGAACCCGAATCCACTCAGCATCCCGCCTATCACGACACGACGTAGGGCAACCTCGAGCAGACCATCCACATGTCTGTGACCTGTTCGACACGCACGGCCTCGCCGTCAAAGGACACGAAATAGAGCCAGGTTACGTTCACGAATTGGGGCGATCGCGCGCGGATCTCAATCGGTCAGTCCGCCTTCGCGGCCGTGACGCTCGCTGCCTCATCGAGGTCGCGCACGGTCGTGTAGAACCGCGCGCTCGTCGAGACGACACCGGAGTACGCAGGGTCGAGGACGAGGTATCCGCCTGTGAGAAGGACCTTGCCAGGGGCATAGACGACGGTCGTTGGTGGTGAGAGTGATGGGTGCGGCCGCTCGTCTCTCACGAGCGGTCATGGGGCCATTATGCATTGTTGGGCTCGTCAAGCGCGTCGGGCGCAGGCGACGAGTGACGAGAGACGACGTGGTTCGGACGGTGCACGGACCTGTCAGGTGACCTGTCAGACAACCTGTCGGACGACCTGTCAAACAACTCAACTTATGAACAACAAGACCAACATCAACGTACGTACGGTGCAATATCAACATCAACGCTCGAAAAACGACACCAAGATCAACATCCGTACGCAATCCGTACATCAGGTTATTTTTGTCTGGCGAGGCCCTTCATAGGTGATGGTGCTGGCAGATTGGCGGTGGATAATGGAGAGAGGATCGGGCACGCAAAAGATGCGTCACAAATCTCGTAAAGGGCTTCACAGTCTCTTCGTGTCCGTCTCAGCGACAGTGGGTCAGGACGGGGAGCGTTAGAGACTCACTGTTACATTAATGTAGGCCTGTTCACGGTTCAGTGCATGTGGCGGATGCCCAGCACTTGCCGCGCAACCTGTCAGACAACCTGTCAAACAACCTCACAACTTCAACGTCAAGAACAATTCGTGTAACACGACTTCAACACAGGGTTCGACGTCTCAAGATCTCAGGACTAACAAACAGAACAGCTTGACGCCGTCAACATCAACATCAACCCGTTTTTTCGGCTAGATCGGCTAGATAGCGATTGTCCGGCGGTGCCCTCCTGTCATGGTGCGTACACGCACGCTGTTTCTTTTCTGTCACGGCTGCATTCATTCTCCCCTTGCTCTTTGTTGCCACTTGCATATATGCTTGATTACCCATCCGCTTGTCGGCTTTCGTGACGTACAACTTGAATATGATCGTACACAATCCGACTCGTGATCGCACGACAATCATGCAAGTCCAGTTTTCAGTACTTAAGTGGATCACCCCGATTACGACGAGAGCGGGATTGGGAGCCTGAGGCGAGGGCGTGAAAAACGAAGAGGGTCGAAGGTACGCCCCTTACTGGTATTGGACATGCCTATCATTGACGAACAGTACTTGTTCAGTCGCGTCTACTGACTCACACACTCCCTCGCGCGCACACCCACTGGCATTGATGTGCTCGCTCATTCGCCGAGTGACTCGACTGCACATTTACCTATCTGTTTGCCTGCACATCCACCCGCCCACTAGTGCGAGCACTCGCGAAGATCATAGCCTACGCACTCACCCATCTACCGTCGTGCTCACCCGCTTGCTCGCCGGCCTGTCCGCTCGCTACCCACTCATTTGGCTGCCTGTGTAAGTAACCTACCCATCCGTTCATCCACCCGCTTGGCCGACTACCCACTGTCTCTTCGACTGCAGTACTTATTGTCGGGGTAGCTTTCATACGTCAATGATCCAATGTGATTGGTGATGACAAACCTATGCAAATGTATACCAGTTGTAGTAGTACGACGATCTCAATGTTAATTGCGTGCACTGGGCTGTCTGAAGTCGTGCAGCTTCTGAGACTCTGAGACATTTTAGATAATCCATGTAATTAGAGGAATTGGTAGCATTTAGACCCGTTTAGACGTCTCAGGGTCGTTAGACGCTGTCAGACAAACCAACGCTTTGCTCATTTGCTTCGGAGAGCGTCTTCAGAAACACGGACGATGTTGTGTACAGAGGTCTTTTCGACAGTGAGAGACTGTCGGTGGGGGATACGGGCGTCGTGGGAGCTGTGTCCGAAGACGACGAGCTGTCTAAGGATGAAGACATCGCGAAGAAGGTCGGTTTAATGTTGGAGAGATTATGAGCTGTGCGGACAGTGGAAGCCGCGGAGTTGGTGCGGGACGATGCCCAGCACGCCTTCCGTCCCCGGCGCGGGTTCGCCGCCTTGGTTCTGCGGCGGAGGGGCGGGGCGTTACGCTAAAAGCCCGAGCGATGAGAGGAGATCACGGCTGTCGCGCGCGAACGTACCCGTCAGGGTGTTGCAGGAGCGAGACGAGCACCTCCACCGCGGTCGACGCGGCGATCGACGCCAGGCCAGGCCGAGTGACGGTGCACATCTGGTCGAGCGTCCTGTCAGTCAATGACTGCACACACGGGGGTCAGCAGGTTTCCGCGACGCATGGAGCCGCCAAACACGCACGTCCGCCGGCGCGACGATGTCGTTGCAGTAGTAGCACCCGAGGCGGTCTCCCTTCGCGAGCGTCGCGCGGACGCCGTGGCGCATGACGAGGAAGGTGTCGAACCCGAGCGCGGCGTTCATGACGACCTTGCCCTTGGCCGCGCCCGCGAGTCCATGAGCAGGAAGAAAACGACGTCGTGCTCGTCCACGAGCTTCTCGAGCGCCGCCACGTCCTTCTTCGCCTGCTCGACGGACGCGGGCGGGATCGGGTGGCCCGGCGTCGGGATGCTCAGGTTGTGGCCGGAGGAGTTCTGTCGCGGGCGTAGGGTGAGACTCGACAAGACGGGCAGACGCCGGGGTGGTACGTACGACGCCAGGGAAGATCTTCTTGAGCCGCTCGGCCGCGCACGCCGCCTTGGGCTTTCCGCCGTTCAGGCAGTCCTCGAACTCGAATAGCGGCTGGCGGACGGGGTTCGAGAACGAGACGCGGGCGGAATCAACGAAGGTGATGGTGCGAACGCCCCAGCCCTGTCGCAGATGAACAATGTCAGCAGGATGCCAGATGCCCGATGGGTGGACGACGAACCATGAGCGTGCGCGCCACATAACACCTGAGCGTGCCGGCACCCAAGAGGAGACACCGCGTGTTCGCGACCTTCTCGAGGTCGAGCGCAGGCAGGATGCGCCACCGCATGAGCTTCAAGTTCAGGTCCACAGCCTGGTCCGCGAGCCTTTCACATAGACGCATCAGGATACACCCCACCCCACATCTGAGCGGATAGCTCACCTCGTCGGGTCCATCATCGGCGCCAAGTCGGCCACGCGCGGGCCCAGCTTGCCCTGGACGTTCTTCTCCCAGCCCACCGCCGCGGGCTCCTCCGCCTTCGCCGCGCCGTCGCCGGTGCCCTGGGAGACGACGCCGAAGCGGGTCTTGAACGGTGCGCTGGAGGGGCGCTCGGAGTCGCGCCAGCATAGGATGCGGTACGACGGTGCGGGGTGGAGGGTATGGAGGTAGGTCAGGAGGTTGCGGAGTGGCCAGCCGGGGTTGGAGGGCGTCGCGGAGGGGTCGAGGAAGGCGATGGTGCGTTGCTCGGGGGCGACATTGGCGAAGAATTGGTCGTACTCTTTAACGGGGGCGATCTCGGGCTCGTCGCTGCCTGCCTTTGGCCGGATAAGGAAGAAAGCTCGTGGAGCAGCCAGTTGAGTCGCTTCAATCGCGGATAGCTGAATGCGTGGTTCGTCAGTGCTCACATGAGAAATGACATGAACCAACAGACGACGTACGAAGGAGTCGCTGAATTCTTCTGACGCGGCCTTCCAGTCTTCCTGGATCTCCCATGCAGGCTTGACTACGAAGGCAGGGAAGGCGAATCAGTAGTAGCACTTGTACTTCTTGATGGACTCGTACCCATCCGATGGGAGGGTGTCGCACCCTACCACCGCACACCTCCCTAACGTCTGGGGCATTCTGATAGAGGCGCCCCGCCCGGTCAACTTTTCGCTAAGCGCCCTGATATCAGCCTGATCGCAGCCCCTCGCCCGTCCTTATCGGTCACCTTACAGTAGGACTTGGGACTTCGGCCTTTGGACTACGGAAATTTCCAACGATAAATACTGTCATAGATAAATACTGTCATACATTTCCTCCTTTTCGTGGCCACCATGTGTCGTCAGCGCGTCTCAGGTGGCAGCCTGGCAGGTCCATGTATTTCGCGGGCCGCACTCACGTGGACTCCATGTGCCAGCCAACTCGAGGTGTAATGTCATTCACTCGGAGACATATGTACAATTGAACGCCGCAGACCCGTAGCGGAGCACGGGCATCGGCTAGTTACAGTACAATCCTCACGCGTATACACTACACATACTACAATACCCTCGAACGGGACGCAGGCCTGGGCGGCGCGTTTAACTTTAAACGCCCGCCCATGCACAGGCCGGCGTCCGCCGCGTCCAAGCCGCGTCTTAGCACGTTGTTTGCACTGCGGACGAACCGCGTTGTACGAAGCGCTCACATGGTACTTACATTGTAAGGGCGTGTATATTATTACGGCTCTAAGTCGGAGCTCGTAACATAGGGAATGGTATTCCTTTGTTCGGGCTCACATTTCGAATGTTCCCGAAATCGGGAATGTAAGTGCTATGTTCTTCCTATGTTCCGAAATCACGTCATGTTCTAGGCATGTACTTCCCATGTTAGGGATTTTCACTTAGTGGCTTACTAATATACACGATCTTGCAATGTTAGGCCCATGTAAGCGCCTCGCACAATCCGGGTTGTCCGCAGTGTTGCTTGCTGCGGTTAATAAATGCTGAATTCATCATCATCATCCTCCTCCTCATCGCGGCTACTGGCGTTGACTGCGTGAGCTCCGCAATGTCGAACCGCATACACTATTGCGCCTTGCGCGACGATTGGTGTGACTGTGACGTGGTGCGTACGTCGCTCCCTGTTGAGCTGGCGAGTCTCAATCGTCACAATGCGGCGCAGGGCCTACGTTTTCTACTATTGAGGTGCTACTTACAAGCAAAACTAAGCATTGGTAGCGCTCTCATCTCTGGAGCAGCTCCATCTAGTCGAGCCTTTTGGCGTATCGTCCCGCGCGCCGAATGTTGTTCAGTCGTCCGACTCGTACGAGCATCCTGACTTGGAGCTCTCGCAACTCGGCCGACCTCCTACGGAGCGTGAGGTCGGCCTGAAACTTGGTGGTGAGCTTTTGTTGTTCCACGTCCTTCCAAATACACTGGCACGGTCGAGTACTTTGTGCACAGTGATGAATCTCGGCGCGCAATTCTGGCTGGCGTGTCGGAAATGCTCAGCGTCGGTCCCCCGCTGCTGTCAACGATCTCGCGTACTTGATACTAGTGCGGGCCGTCAGCTGCGCTCACGACAGGAGTATGTCGCGTTGTTCTCGCGCTCTTTCGACATTCTCTTCATTGAAGCCTACATGCGCATCCGTCATTCCAGGGAGATAGGACGCCGACATTGGCCAAGAGACGTGACCCGTCCTTGTCATCAGGGACATGAAAATGTCCTCTCTTGGGTGCGTACCCGCACACATTGTTACATATTTGCGTTGACTCGTTGATGAAGCCAGTAATGACTCATCCCCGAAATCGTGCACTTCGCCTTGGTCTGTGTGACACGCAAAATTCGATATCGATGCGTCGACCCTGGGTCATCTGGCGACTCAGAGCACCCTTGACGTCGTCCGACCCGCCCTTACGGAACTTGTCCTTTCGCTCAAGTGGTCTAATCCCATGGCAACTGAACTGCTCACAGCCTCGTACATCTTGGTACCGCTCGCACCGAAGCTTCAATATGTATTCGTTGGGTACTACCTGTTGAAAGCAGGCACTACTGTCTTCAAGTTGTCAAGTACGCCCGTGCGTCCTCGTTATTTTTCATGATCCAGAGTACGTCGGGTCGTTAGGAACGGTGTTGCCCAGTCCTCTGCAATACGCCTGCCTGAACTTCAAACCTTGATAACAGCATTGCGTCAGGTAGCTCATTTACTCCTTCACACGTGTTCCAACACTGCTCTCACGTTATGCTTCCAGCTATTAGCGTCGTCAAACAACGTTCGAGCGACCATAGAGGTGCGAGTGCGGGGACGACCTATGTTGCGAGTCGGCGCACGGTGGCTAACCCAACCCGACAGGTCTTCCATATAAAAAGGCGAAAATGAGATCGCAGTCTACTTGTATCGAGGTAGGTACGTCCTTATACGATGTGTCAAGTTGACCCCCTCGCTTTGATAGTACAGTGTCGAGCAGGATCTACTTCACCAGATGAAGTTGCCATCCTCGCCTTTGCCGTCAGTCCAAACCCTATCGCTGTGCCGCCGATGAAACACTATATCTCAAGTCTTCCGCGTCATCCATACATCGATAAACCAAACTGTAAGGCGCCTTCTTCCTCGTCTGAGGTATATGTACGCTTACATCGAACGGCCAACCCGTGGACAACAGCTCCCGAACCGCTCGTTGCAGCTTCAACCGAAAGCCATGGATGCGATCCGTACATGCACCGTGACGGTTCGTGCCTCTCAGGTTTATTGGAATACCGCGAGCGCAGACCAATCTCGCGAGTCGTCCATCCTCCCTTGGCTACTCTATCCACCGTCATTCGAGGCTGGACCCCCTGACCCAGAGCGCGTTGACGAGGATGACACTGATGGTCTCTTGCGAGGGCTTTCCATGCGCCAACTGCGAGAAGTGCTCGGTAACCGGTCGTTCAAGATCCAACGAAAGAGACAAGGAGCATTTGACGATACCCACCTCCCCGTCGCTCCTTACACCTCGATCGCCGTTCGCCTGGTCTGCAACAATGCGTTTGACGTTGCGATATACAAACGACTGTGCCGAGTTGCCCACCTTCCCGTCGACTTATCTCTCTACCCTGTCGCGCACCCATACTTTTCTCCGATTCAGTGCGGGCGGCCTTTCAACGATGGACAGCCGCGTTGTATCTCGCCGTCGCCTTCCAACTCGAGGTGCTGCTGAGCAACTGGCTCGTGCACATGCGGGAGATTTGCAGCTTCTGCGTCCCAACGTCGACCATATGGTCTCACGCTACGGATCAGACGTAGCGAGCACGTTACTCGCTGACCTCAAGTCACGACTAGAGGCGCGAGTATGGTATGGCGATGGAGTCGATATCGACGAAGATGCCGTCAAGAACCTGCTCGCCGCTTGGATTCGACAGTTTAGCCGCAAAGCTCGTGTCCAGCCACTACCCCATTCCGATCTCTTTATGTGCAACCACCTCTACATAACAACCAGCGCGTTCGTTGCGGACGGGCCATCTCCGGAGCGATCGAACAGAGTTATTCGCCGATACTGGGATCACAGGGACTGTTTCCTTCGTGTCCACTTCACTGGTGACAACCAACTCGCGTATCGCTACGACGCAGAAATCAACCTGCAAGAATTGATCGACCGACGCGTGAAACACTTCCTCCTCGAGGGCGTTTCTGTAGCTGGCCAGCGCTTCGAGTTCCTCGGGTATTCGCAGTCTGCCCTCAAGAGCCACTCGTTTTGGTTCGTGAACCATTCAGGGACACCGATGGTCGAACTATCAACGCGACGACGATCATTCATGGGCTCGAGTCCTTCGCAGACAACCCGTACGACCCCCAGCTCATCTTCTGTCCCGCTCGATATGCTGCTCGTATCTCACAGGCATTCAGTGCCACCGAGTCGTCGATCGCGGTCGCAGTGGAGGACAAGGAGATCATCGACGACATCAAGGACAGGATAGGGACATACTCGTTCACTGACGGGAATAGTACGATGTCGCTCCAGGTCGCACGAGACATAGCGGTCGACCATTGGTCGACTAGCGGTCGATGAGCCGAGTCAGACGTGCCTGGCGAGGCTCCATTCCTCGTGTCATACAAGTGCGTATCGCTGGATCGAAAGGGATGCTCCATGTCGACCATATACTGGAAGGCGGAAAGATACGCTTGCCCCGCTCTATGGTGAAGTTCGCGGCTCCCACCCCGAATAGCATCGAGATTGCGCAGGTATTCGAGAAGCCATCCCCGTTCTACCTTAATCGACCGATGATCATGATTCTGGAGGGCCTCGGGGTGCCGTACGAAGTCTTCCAGAGGCTGCAAGACGACACGGTCCTTACGACCCATACGCTCACGGAATCGCTGGCGAACTCTGGATGGCTGCTCGAGATGCACGGGCTAGGTAGCTCGTTTCAGCTTCCATCTACGGTTCACCGCCTCCATCAGCTCGGAATCTCAGTTGCCGAGTTGAACGCGGTTGGCTATTGGCAGCGAGCGACGACGTTCGCGGTCAACCATGTACTGCGAGAGCTCAAGTCTCGTGCCCGCATCCCAGTACCTGGTGGGTGGACCCTGGTCGGGGTCGCAGACGTTCATGGCCAACTACGCGAAGGCGAGATCCACGCTCGTGTAAAGCCCACAAGCGGACGCGAGGTGTACCTCGAGGAACCTACACTGATCACGCGCTCGCCCGCGATTCATCCAGGCTACATACAGGTCGTACATGTGATTGGCAAGCCACCGGAGGGGTCGGATCTTGCCAAGGGAGACTTGAATAACTGCATTGTATTCTCGACTCGAGGTGCGTGCACCGGAGTGCTACACCAGTGTGAAAATAAATGTAACCACAGTGGATAATGCAGGTGAAAGGCCGTTACCGTCCTATCTCGGAGGTGGAGATCTCGATGGAGACGTGTACAATGTCACTTGCGTACCGCAGGATCTACTCCCTCCAGTTCACCGACTTCAAAGACCCGCATCGTATAGCCCTGCGACACGCAAAATACTTCCACAACCGAGTACCATGCGCGTTCATCATCAGTGACGTGCGTCGCAATGACCTTGCTCTGTAAGTCAACTCACATTAGCCTCCACTAGAATGTCGGCATTATTGCATCAACGTGGCTGATCCTCGCCGACAGAGCAGGGATCTTCGACCTGGCACACTGTCTCCGGCTCGCCGAGCTGCACAACGCCGCAGTCGACTACCCGAAGCTCGGGCACACTTGCGGGTTCTCTCGGTGCTGCAGTACCTCAGTAGTTACCTCCAATGGGCTGAGCCAGCATGTAGCCAGCGGAGAATCCGACCGTGGAGCATGTGCCCGCTGGCAATCGGTCAAGCCCAAAAGAGTGCGCGCCTCCGCCCTACCTGTCTGGCGGGTGAAACCCATGTGAGCAAGCAGCTTCGTGAAACGAGCCCGGAATTGTTACCAGCCATAATTGCATAGACATGATGAAGTATATACTGCAGGTGATTGAGTAGTTCATGATGCATTGTCTATGAATTTGCATGATTAAGGAAACAAAATTACACTTAAGATGCAGTTCTCTTCAGGGGCTTGACTGGCCATTATTCCCATAACATATTGAAGAGACCTGATTGTGTACCAGCATTGTATACCAAGCACAGGTACCACTTTCTATTGAGACATTTTCTGACTACTGAGAACAGTGCACAATCACACTGAACCCTACACAGCTTGGAGATCTGCCAATCCGTGGGGTGACTGAATTATTTTTCCTGATGATCACTAGGATCCTGATGAACTCCCAATTGCAGCCCCTTCAATGTTCTCCCATTTCATGTTGCTTAGACAGAAATCCAAAAGCTGAAAGTTGCTCAATATGTGTTATTTGAAATGTTGATGTATGGATACAACTGTTGAACACATACCTTCTGAGGCATCTTTTGCCTGCAAATGCCAAGGATTTGTTTGGCAGAATTCCCATTTTTGCTGTGTATATGCATGAAAATGATAGCCAGTGACATGCTATAAGTGCTCACAGAGTAAAGTATACCATGTGTGAACCATTCTCCAGTTGGATGGTGTCCACCTTATCAACTCTCTCCTCCCATTGACCATAAGTCCCTTTTGTAGTGTCAGTAGACAGGGCCATGTCTTTGACTACATTCCATTCAACCTTTTGAGAACACTTCTGTTGTATACACTTACCTGCTGAGACATGGCTGATCTCCTCGCCCTGTATCTTCTCATCCTAGTCTCAGCAACTCTTCATAAGACATCTGCAGGAACAACCCACCTCTTCAGTAGAGGATTCCTTGGTCTTGCTATGTGTGCTCTGGTTCTTCATTTTCTCTTTCTCTTTCTCTTTTTCTTTTCCTTTTCCTTTTTCTTTTCCTTTTCCTTTTCCTTTTCCTTTTCCTTTGCTTTGCTCTGATGCTTGTTTCTTCTGTTCATACTCTTCAAGCAATGCTGGAGAGTTTCTAGACCAACACAATCTAGACATATCTGTTGTATAAGGCTAGAATAAAGACCTACAGGTCATGAACAGCAACCCAGCTGTCATCCTTAGGGCCATAGCCTTCCCATCTGACATAATATTTCTGCACACCCTGTATGTGCAGTCAGATGTCAGCTATCTTGTCTGTAAGGTTCTAGATCCATGGCCACTAGGCCATGTTATGTCCATACAGTATCAGAGATACACACATTCATCACCTTATCCTTCAAAATTGCCTCTACCACACAATCTTCATTGTCACTGCTAGTAGATTGTTCATCTGACTGGGAGCTTTCCTCCTGGTATGACTTTGTTGGTTGTTTCCTGCGACTGTTTGCCATTGATCCTGTGATGTTCTGTAATAAGTTCTACCCAGACACACAAACAACAAGAGAGATACAGGTTCCAAAAGAGTGAATGCTGTTTCCTCTGTTTTTGAGTGTGATCTGGTTTAGGGCAGGCTGCCACTGTATAGTCTGTCCAGCAAAGTTCACACTCCGACAGCAGTGCGCATCACTGTTTCCTCCACATCGCATCACTCGAAATGCCGCCAAAGGACGTGGTGCTACCTCGCTCGCGCAGGTCATTAATCCCGGTTCGCTACAACGAGTAACGCGTGCCCTGCAGTGGTTGGTAGCCAGCAAACGACCCCGTTCGGCGATGTATGGGCTCAGATATGAGGAGATCGAGGATGTGCCACACGTAAGTATTCGAGCTCGGATTTGAATTTGAACGTTGACGACGCACCTCTGTTGGGCACACCGCGGAGCGGTGATGAACACGACTGCAGCCGGAAGTGCACTGACTTGGCGAGGGTCCGGCCACCTCGTCCCACTTCGCCTCCCTCTACGCTCAATGCGGTCATGACGCACTTTGAAGCCGAAAGTCAACGCTGTCCGTATGGACCCTATCTCCTTGTCTCTCAGTCTGGTGGTTAATGGTGACGGTCATACTCTGTCGTGATTCAAGTCTTCAAACGAGATGGCAGGATTGTCCGCGAAATACAAGTGTGTGCAGAAGAGGTCTCGGTGCGTTGGCCGGCCAGTGCGCGATACTCGCAAACACTCTTTCTGAGAGCGGACGAGGTAGTGAATGGATGAGGTCGCCGATGCGGTGCTCGCAGGCGTAGCTGTCTTAAGAGAGGGGTTTGAAAAGAGTGAGTCTCGTTCCGTGATATCGCATTTCTGTCACCCATTCCCCCATCGGCCAACTCCAACAGTGCTCTAGCCTTTCCGGCTCCCTTAACTGCACGTTCCCCACGCTGCATCCACACCCCGAACCTGTCAAGCAAATGCATATTGACCGCATCCCAACCATCTTCCTCGCTTCTCGACTACACCCGCCACGTCTAAGCTGTCATCGCACAGTCACGAGCAATGCGCTCACGCGCGCATGCCATTCATCAAGAGGGGCACCCTGTCACGCATCCCACGTCGGTAAGTGCCTGCGGTACGCATTCCACGCAGTACTCACTGACCTTGCGATCCCAGGACGACATTTGCGCTGCTGTGTACTACTGCGCGTATCACAACATTCGCGTCCAGCAACACGTCTTGTTTCCCCGCCACCCTCACCCTTTCATCATTCTCATCCGCCGCCTCGCCACGGATTCCAGGCCTGAAGGCATGCATAGCGCCTCGGTGAGCACCTAGCATATATCGCTTTTTATCACCTCACCACTACCCTCTCCCCTCCGCTGCTTCCATGTGCTCGCCCGCCGCAGTTCAATATCAAGCAGCCAACGGCTTTCGCCACATGCCCGGCTAGACCGCGTCGCCACCGCCCTTGGCCACGTCTCCCAGTCGAGTGTGGTGGGAACGATGGCAACGCCTCCCTCCGCGGACCGTTTCCTGTGTGCTGACCAGCAGCTTGTTGCGCTGTTATGGTCCCCGTACCCCGGTGCATCTGCGCCGTTCTTTCGTCCCAACCCGCTCTCGTTATCAGTTCGCGCTTCCTGGATCCAGAGAATGACTTAGGATCATCAAGTCGACGTCGATGGTCGCAGTTGTCCTTGCGTCTCGGCGGGACGTACGCACCGCATATCGCGTCCGCCATCCACACAGAACAAGGCTCTCGCACTGCGGCAGCCGCGCGTGCGCTCGACATCGCCGTGACAGGGCTGCCGCCCGTCAACCTCGCGTCTGTGATGCCCGGCAACGAGCTTACGGACCCCTACATCCAGCACACGAGCGTCCCCGATTGGGCCTGCGAGGGCCCGTCTGCCGTCTATGACGACCCCGATGGTTCGGAGTGCCAGGTTCTGCGCGCGAAGGTGCCGACGTGCCAGTGGCTCGTCAAGAGCTGCCACGACTTCAACTCGCGCCTCACGTGCGTGCCGGCGACCCTCTACTGCAACAGCCAGATTATAGCCCGCTCATTGTGAGTGTTCGTGCTCCTTCTATGTGTATCTACGAACATTGCGCAGAGCTCGGCTGCAACCCGTGCGACGTGCGCAAGAAGTGCACCCACAAGGAGGGCGATCTGTGCTTCAAGCAGATGTCCTGGATCGAGACATGGGTGAACCAGCGCTGGGTCTCGACGCGGCGCGCAACTTCGAGAGCTGCAACATGATGATGCAGGTCAACCAAGCGTTTGCGATGCAGGGCGACGGCGCGCACAATAGTACCGTGCTCATCCAAGTCCCCGACCTCGTCGAGGAAGATGTCAGGCTGCTCGTCCACGCCGGAGACGCGGACATGATGTGCAACTTCATCGTCCGTCTGCTCTCGTGTCCGCCGCGTGGGCGCACTGACCACTGTGCGCAGGGCAACGAACGCTGGGTCGAGCAGCTCGACACGCGCTTCCAGAAGGGGTTTGCGGCGAAGAAGGCTGCTCTATAGGTGACTACCGAGACGGGTACGCTCACGGGCACGGTCCGCAGCGCATACGGCAACGACGAGACCGCGGGCAGCATCACCTTTGTCACTGTCCACGAGGCTGGGTACGTCTTCCGTTTGTTGTATGTACCGATGCGAGTCTAATCCTCGATACAGGCACATGGTCACGTACGACCAGCCCGAGGCTGGCTTGGTGAGTCATTCATTCCCTTTACTGCTCCTGTTCTGATGAGCGATGCAGGACCTCGTGACAAAGTGGCTGTACGACATCCCGCTCACGCTTGAGCGCGGCCGCGACTCGTGTGCCTTTCGAGGAAGTGTAGCTAAAATACGTACAGGTCAATCTGCTCCCCCGGTCATGCTGACGAGCATGTGGAAGTCTGACTCACTCCGTTTGCCCAACCGTGATGTTCTTCTACCGCATTGCTACAGGAATGAATTAAGTTGAGCAAGACTGTACAGGACATTGCTGAAGCCGCGAGAAGCCGATCTGCTTGTACTCAGCTCTTGATGAAGTTCCGGCCGTCTGGGCTCTGCGAGCTGATGGAACAGTCAGCTGGACCTGTTATCGCCATGTGAATGAAGACTTCTCGGCCTCTCATCAAGGGCGTTTGGTGAGTGCACTGAAGTGTTTCAGTGGTTCGAGGCTCGCCGCTCAAATTGTAACTTGATAACAGTCAGACTGTCGGATGGTACGCCGCGCGGTAAGGCCTCCTTCGGTGAGCGAGACGCGGATGCGTCTCACGCCTCGTTTCGAATATCGACGTCGATCGTGTCCCGGACCTCATGCACATGCATCACTGGGGATAGAACCTGAACACAGAAGACACCGTGCATCGATAGGAAGCATCAATAGTTCCATGGATAACGCTCGGTTCTTCCAGTCCTATCCCGCGCGCTTCTTATCGATGCAATGTTGGGCAGCGATATCCTAGTCTCCGTTGCATACCATAAAAGAACGGCGAGCACTTTTGTGGCGATATCCCTATTCTCGAAGAGAAGGTAGTCTTCGTTTTCGCACCTTCATCAGTTTTTATGTCAATTCTCCCATTTGTCCAGATTGGTGCTACGGTTTACGTTCAGTTCCCATTTTGAGCCTGCATCGACAGCAGACATAGCCCTATACACCGCACATGCACCCAATCCCTCGCTGTCGACTTTCGACCTCCGGTTCGTACCGGTGTCGTGGGTATCCCAGCTTCTGAAGCTGTGGTCAACCCCGCAAGCGTGTAGCCAAATGGAAACCATGCACCTAAACCTCAATGCCGCGGAGGATGTCCCATCTGCAAATCTTGGACCACACCTTACAGAGATCCTGCGTCTCGCTGGACCTGCACTCAAGTCACCTTGGGTTGGGTGTTATTTCGCTGATGGTAAAGATCTTCGTGGCTCGTCATTGCACTTTCAGTCACTCATCGGATCCACAGAAGGCTCAATCCACGATGCCGTACTACGAGTTACCGCAAATACATTGCTGGCGTCGCTGATAGTGGACTTTCACGTCAGCAATGCGTGACCGTGGTCTTGCATCCATTGTACGGCTCGATACAAACACACATCCGCAGGAGGGTTCCTCGGCGAAGTGCGACGCGATATATAGAAATCGACAATCGTATGGACGAACCTACATCAGGAAAGCGTCACCGTGCCTAATGCGCCTAAACACGCCTAAAGTGTCTCACGGGTGTCTAATTTACCTCATTGTCTAACGATTTCTGAGCTTCACAGTTGGTCGAGCAGCCTCGGTAGAGTCGCTAGTGGCATATGTATATTATGATAACTGTACAGTACCAACTATGAATACTACATTGAATACCAGTTGCGTCCCGACAAGACCGCCGACGCGTCTGCAAGCAGTGATCAGTGAGTACAGCACTCGCGAAGCCACGAGTCGACCTAGCCACGTACCGGTGATTGCATCCGCCGTCAATGCGTCTCGAGCCCGCTTGCCAGCGGCGTCGATAGTGAGCATCGGGTACGACAGTGAGGTCGTCCCGGAAGGCGGAAACACCGCTCTTATGGCCAGCAGAACGCACAACGAGCTTCTCGCTCATTGGTACACCTGCTGGCGCGGCAGTAGCAAAAGAACGGGCACGTCTGACGTGCAGCCTTGCGCGCCAGACGTGCTACCGTGTGTAGCAGCGGGTACGACGGTGAGGTCCACCCGGAAAGCGGAAGTGCCGTCTTTGTGGCCAGAAAGACGGCGAGCTTTGCGTTCGTCGATACACCTACTGGCGCAGACACTGGGAATGGAGACGGCGAGGCGAGGACGGCCAGCGAGGGCGTACCTGCATTTGTTGAGCCTTCGTGCTCGTTCTTTCTGCTCGTCACATGCCCTTCTCCCTCCTCTCGCTTCCTCCCCTTCTCCTCTTCTTCCTTCTGCGTCCCGTGCGCCGCGTTCTCGGTGGGCTGCAACGGGTGGACGAGAGCGGGCGGGCGAGAGTAGGTGGGTGAGAGCAGGCAGGCGAGAGCAGGCGCGCGTGCGAGAAGCCACGGGCGAGCGGGCGCGCACATGCGAGCCAGCAGGAGGGCGAGCGCAGGCAGGTGGATAAGTAGGTACGAGCGAACGAGTGGGCAAGTCGGGCGGAGAGATGAACCGCGCGGGGGCGCGCGAGAAGCCAAGGGCGGGTGTGTGAGCGGGCGGGCGAGTGGGCATGCGAGTGTCGGGCAAGGAGCACGGTAGGCGAGGGAGGACGAGCTGGACTGGCTGACCGGGGGCTTGTCGAGGTTGTGCGGCGGAGTGGTGCTGAGGGGTGGATGACGACCCGGGGCGTCCGAGAGTCCTTGTCGCGGACGAAACACGGGGTGCTGGGACGGCAGTGGCAGGCGAGAAGTGACGAGGCCGGGGTCGCACTCATATCGCGAGTATGCGTGAGACACGCGTGATGATGGCGCAAGCAGGGACGGTGGTGCTGAACCGGGTGTCGTGCTTGATTGAAGGATGGTCAACGAGGCATGGGCAGAGGCCGTCGGCTGTGTGCAGGCAGAGCAAGGCTACGAGGGTGGACAGGCGTGAGATGCCAGCAGGAAGCAGAGGCGGGGCGTCGGCGCGGCGCACAGCTCCGCCCCGCATACATATCGAGAAGGAGGTAGTGTAGTAGCGGGGGGTAGCACAGTGCGTACAGGGTCATCGCGTGTCAAGCGGGGTGCGACGGACGGCTTGCGTACGAGCGCGGGCCTGCAAGAACACGCGGGTGGATGAGGACGGGCGAGCACGAGAGGGCGGACGTGTGGGCGCAAGAGGGCAAGCGAGCGGACAAGCCGTATGCGCGGACGGACGCGTGGTCACTAGTTACTGCGAGCCCATTGCTCGACGATGCACCTAGTCGGGCAGGGTGACTAGTAACGGAAGTAGGTACATTGTAGTTTGCTTACCGTCATTTTCTGACCCTTGCTTGGCTTTCGTCCATCGCTCCTGCCCCTCGTCCTTGTATCTCCTTCGTCCGCGCTCGTTTTCCTCGAGTCATGCTTGGTCCTTGGGGGATACCGTTCAAGCGCTTCTCGGAGCCCTGTGGTGTCAAGTAGTTGCGTTCTTGAGTGTGTTGTCGGCCGTGCCGTAGCAAGTCATTCAACAGGAAGGAAGACAACGGGGACTTTGCCCAAGACTGCTGACGTCTGCCCTAAACACATTCCAAACTCCGAAATTGAGCGCTTTGAGCTGCCTCGCTGGCACTCTCGTCTCACGTCTTGCCGTCGTGCGCCTCACCGTCAACATCATGTTCTGTGCTTCGCTCAGCATTGCATGTGGCTGCCTCTATGCGAGGACGCCTCATCGGCCACCAGGTGAGTACGATGAATCTGTATATCCTCAGTTTTTTCTCCTCATTTACTTCCTCGCCAGAAAGTCTCTCGCATCTGTATGCTCTCACCCTTCGCGCCATCAACACCCTCAGCCCCTCCCTCTACCCCGTGTTCCTACCATCAACAACAATCACGCAAGCCATCCAAATCTCGCCATCAAGAACCTGACAAGCGATGCGCCCTCCCCTCCCAAGCCGAGCCCGGGTCGGGTCGGAGCCGCAGCGTGAATGCGATGTTGAGCTCCGGCATCGGGGTGCGATATGCACGCACACACGTCGGCCACTCCAGCTCGGCCATCTCCTGCGCGTTGGGCTCGGGCTCGGAGAAGAGCGCGCCGGGCATGCTTGTCAGCGGCGAGGGCATGCGCATATGGTTGTGCGCACAGGTAGGTGAAGAGAACGTAAGCGGGGATGTCGTCGGGGTGCACGCAGATGAGGCGGGGACACCGAGTGCCCGTGACGAGGCGGCGCGCACGGACCACGCAGGCTTCGAGACAGGAAGCTGTACATCGCATCAGCGTCGACAGTTTCAGGATTGCGCGCGGGCTTGGTGTAGAGCCCATGCAACCGCCTGGATGATACGTAGGCCAGTACTGGATGCTTCGTCGTGAAGCGGGCGGGTGCTCGCTCACTCTTGCGCTCTTTCTCACCAGCTTGTCCGCCTACTCGCCCGTCCGCTCTCCTGTCCGCTCTCTTGCCAACTCCCCTCTCGCTAGCTTGTTCGCCTGCCCACCCTCTCCCTCTCATTGGCCCGGCCGCCCGCCGTCGCCTTCTTGCTGCCGCCCCGCTTTTGCTAGCTCAATACCTGTTGCTGCCTCCTTGCACTTGCCTGCTAGCTCACGCACCCGCCTACTTGTTCCCCCGCTCGCTTGCCCGTCCTCATTCGTCCGCTCGCTTGCCTGTTCTTGTCCGCCCACGCTCGCATCCTCACGAGTGCGCTTGTTACTCGCTCTTGCCCCTTGGCCCCTGTTTGCGTTGTCTTGCCCACCCGCAAACTCAGCCCCTTGCCACCCTGCTCGTCTGTCAACTTGCCCGCTCACTTGTATGCCTGCTCGCCTGCTAGCCGCAAGTCCTCACCTGCCTGCCTGCTCTCACTTACCCGCTTTTGCCCGTCTGCCGGCTCGCCCATCTGCGCTCTCGCTCACTCGCTTGCCCCGTCAATGCTCCCTCTTGCCAATGTTCTATCTTGCCCACCAGCTCGTGCTTTCCCTCGCTCCCGCCCATGCTCCTTCTCGCCCATTCTGCCACCTGTCTGCCTCACCCCCGCTCGCCTGCAAACCTGCCTTTACCTGTGCAAAATACGTACTCGTAGTGTGGTGGTTCTGTATTAGGCTACACTCCTATTCGAGACGATGGAAGGGTGCTTGGGAAGTACGCTGTCGGAAAACATGTACATTAGTACAGTAGCTATGGTGGTTCAATATATCTTTGCAACGAGTTTTGTATGAATTGCGATTGCGTGTGCATAGTCCCATCGGTCTAACAGTTGCCTCGCTGCCTCGTCGTCTTACTGCCTAACGGCCTAATAGCTGTCTCAATGAGAAATGAATCTACTCAAATTAGGCACTGTGTCTAAACCCGCCTAAGTGCCTAAATGCCTCAATGAGGCGGATTAGGCACGAGTGCCACTTTCCTGATGCTTCTACCTTTTGTATCATAGATTACCACACTCTGCAAGGTCACTATGGAGGAGGACTCGTTTGCGTCCAGAGGGGAGTGTAAACAGATATCACCGGCTCGCCGAAGCAGGAGTGGAGTCTGAGAAAGAGGATGCGCTGGACCGTCCAAACAGATTGCCGAGACAGGTGCATTTTATCCCTGACAGAAAGGTGGTATCCATAATAACAAACATGTATGCATCTACGCAGTTCTTGGGTAGTAGGAGCAGGCATGGTGAGCGTACGCGATGAAGATCGCACCAAACTACTCGAATAGGTAATGTCACAAGTCACTATTTGGCCGGTCCAAAGAGGTCCAAACAAGATTCTCGTCGCGCGCATGCGACAACCATTATGCAAACGACTGTAACCTCTCATCCCTCCTCTCCCGCATGCCATATCCGTCATTTCCGAAACCTGCAGGCCCGTTCTTCGACATATCATACGTACTCCCGCGGATCGGCTGTGTAAGGCGAGGCGGACACTGGTGGGTGGGATTAGCTGCTCCAGACGCTGGTCTCAGCACGCTGTGGAAGGGAAACCCATCCCACGTCTTTCTTTTTCTTTTTCGTTACAATTCCCTACGTTACTCTCGACTCTACCGGCGCGCCTGCGACGAACCGGAAGGCCGCGACGCGGACCCGCTAGTAGGACGAGACGAGCGCCGCAACGCCGAGTGCCGCACCTGCTGGGGGACCAGGTCACGATTAGTAAATAGCACCGCGTGCGAGCTGCCAATCACGTACCGAGACAAGGGTTCGTCAGTCAACGCTGGAAGGGGACTCAAGGGACGTCTGTCGCCCAGGAGGGTGCCCATATGCCTGCTGTACAATACTTTCCTTATTAGGTATCATTCCTTCCCGATACGTCAAACACTCACACTTCGCGCTTCTTTCGAACCATCTCTCGCTCGCCGACGTCTCTCTCCCTCTCTTCTACTTTTTTATCCCTCTCGCGCTTCCAAGGTTCTAGAACTCCTCTCGTGTGTATTAGTACTGGGCCGCGCCGCCCTGCTCTCTATCGAATTCCCTCTCCCCAGTTCTCTCTCGTCTCGTGATCCGACTCCGGCATTTAGACGCGACACAGCGGTCGCGGGTGCAAAACTAGTCGAGTAGCAAGTCGAGGAGAGCGCGTCGAGTCGCGTTTCGATACGTGTAAGAGTTTCATTAGTCTCGGCGGCCTAACTACGTTATACAGACCACCTCCGTCGTCCTTCACCGAGCCCTACGTCCATCTCGACCACCCGACCTCCCTGCATCAGGACGAGCGCGTGTTGTGTGTGGGTTTGTCGTCGCATGCACGTCTTCTCTCCGACAACGCGGAATATCGAACTTGTAGTAGGCTCTCAGGCTGTAATCCGATTCAGTTAACTGCAGTCCGATATATCACGAATTGGGCAGACATACGACGTGATGCGTCCGTAGTCAGCGCCGCATATCTGAGCATGTTACTTATCTCTTCCGCGGAATATGCTTTTCGTCCGTCCCACTAGCGTTGCACGCGCCTTCTTCGCAGCCACTAGCCTCCGAGTCAGTAATACTTCGTACCGGAACGTGTCCCTAGTCGAGCGGATGAGCGCACTGATCATGAGCAGGTGACCTCGGCTGCGCCCTTGCGGACGACGGAGTCAGGACACTCACCAAGTACTGAGTGTACCGACGATGAATCACAAGTGACCACACATTCACCGACAGGATCGGGATGGAATTCAAACTGTACGACTACGCGATCTAGCCACGGCGCGAACAGAGTGATCATGCTCGACTTGATCGCAAGCATTGTGGCGATTTGAATGGCATCCCCGAAGATATTGATGTATGCACCGTCGTCGTAGTACATTGGAACGCCAGAGACGGGTAGAAGCTGGTCAAATACGCTACGAGACAGTATAGCGTGGAAAGTGGAGGTGGAGCAGTGGAGGTGGAGCTGGGAGGGTCCGAGTCTGTCTTGCTGACTGAGGTCACCGAGTCATACGTATCTTCAGACGTCTCAGACTTTTCCAGGTGCATGCGAATTGTGAGTCTCTTCAGATGCGAGCTTCGGATTTCAGATAGAAAGATACCCAGGGCCCTCTGGATCATCGAGAGTGATGCATACACGTTCGATCACAATGATCATGCCCTGCGCAATACATCAGCTTTTCAGCTTCACGCCAAGCTTGGCACAACTACAACTTACACCGTGAGACTTGTCTGACGCTCTTGAGGCGTATGTCGACCTACGACGACCTTGCGAGACGTGTGCACGGTGGGCATCCTGGGTAGCCTATATACACAGTAGGGAGTAGGGCACAACATCCCGACCGCCGAGTCAGAGGGACACGTTCGCTCATGCTGAGTGGTCACGCCCGCAGCGACACCCTCAGTACTACTCACAGAATAGAGCGAACACACACCTGTAAGGTTTGAGCTTGAGAAGAGCCACGTGCACTCACAGAGGGTAGCGTGAACGCACAGTGCATGTCGTAGACAAGGCCTACCGAGGATCCGAAGATATGGTACACAAGCTTTCAGCCACGTCACCATCGCGTTGCTCGTGCTGCGATGAACGAGTGGACGCGGATACTCCAAACACCTGGTATTTGCGTGAAATGCGAATACGAAAATGGATATTATCGACAAGGACACGGGACGTAGGCGAAACGAGAGGTTGAGGTAGACGAAAAGACTACAGTCTCTGAGAAAAGCCGCAGCGTCGTGGTAGACGACCGCATACATGTCGCTCGAGACGAGGGGGGTTGAAAAGGAGAAAGTAGGAGGAGTACTCATCCTTCGGTCCGAGGAGCATAGCGCATTTCTGGAGAGGCGTACATAGCTCCGCAGACACCAAGCCATGCTGCATGTACAAGGGACGATCTAGGAGATACTGCTAAGTGTGACGGTACGTGGAAGGGAGAAGTGGCTTGGCCACAACTCACGAAGTGACCGTGACCATCAGGATTATGCTCAGAGTGGCCGGCGCTGACGGATAGGCTCGCGCCCTCGGAGTCTTGATTTGCGAGGGTAGATGCGACTGGAAACCTGAAATAAATGATAAGTGTGCTCACAGAAAGTGTTTGCAGGGTGCTTAAACCCCACAAAGCTCGAGAAAGGCCGCGGTAAAAGTAGAACATAGCTCGAGATTCACCAGGTCGACCCTGATTGCCCTCCCTTCGTGTCAGTGGTCTCCACAAGTGCAACCTGCGGGTGTATGCGAGCGCTGCCGGATTGTGGCATTGCAAGTCTTTCATAACGGCCTGCACTCAGCTGGAGAACAGAGGAGGGTTTCATGAGGCGGGGGTCGAGAATACGCGCGCGGACTTGGGATAGCGGCCAGCACGGACACAGATCTGCGCAATGTATATCAGACGTGGGTCAGAGCTAGGCATAGGGTATTCGAGTCGCACCTTTGCATGTCGCAAGACAACCTGCAGAGGCACAGTACGGTGACGCGTACGACCGTCAGCTTCAAGGGATGGCCGATGGCATTGATCGTCACAGGCAGATGGTCGGTGAGTGAGAGGGACGAACAAAAACGAGAACGAGGTGAGGACGGCGGCAAGACGGACGAGGAGAAGGATGCGGTTCTCGTCGGCCCGGGCGCGCTTCTGCACTCGGCGGCGCCTCCGCTCGCCTCCGTCGTAGCCACGTTCACAAGCTTGTTGCCCATCTCCGCGCGCACAACGCCGAGTGCTGCATTCCCATGATGCCGTGTCAGCTGTCCATGTCAATGCAGAGATCGACAGACCGCAGGATGCACGCACTCTTTCGGGCGCGCGAGAGTTTGTCAATGCCTCAGGCCCTGTTCGGTAGCGCGGAAACCGTTTCCTCGCCGTGTTTCCTCACCTCGGGCTCACCTCGGGGCGCCTGAAAAACAAATAAAGCCAAATATGGCTCCGTCACGCCCGAAATCGAGCCAGTGCTCGTCTGTACACACAAAATGCCCAACCACAGCCGCAATATTGAAGAGAACTGGCAGCAACGACGCAAACAGCTACTTCTGCATGCCCTCATCTTTATCAAAATACTCTTTACTGCTTTTCTTATCCTTGCAGACCCATCTTACGACCGCGAACCTTACATCAGGGAAAACCGCCTATTTCCCAAAGCACTTTCATAGTTTTGACGAGCATAAAAAGTGTTTACAAGAGTCCCAATTGGCCTCGAGTGCGCGGAGCAAACTCAACCACTTTCCAACACAAGTTCGCTAATTGGGAGATTGATGCACGGAAAAGAAGCACTTGAAATCACCAATGAGATAATGGAAGCACTTGTAAGAATTCCAATTAGACGCCCAGAAACCGAGGAGCTCGTCTTAGGAGCATTTGTGACTACTCTCTAGCCGTTGAGAGTGCTTTCAAATATTAACAACCGGTTACTAGTTCTCTAAGATGCTTATTAATGCCTTCAGATGCACTCAGAGGGGATGACAGTGATCGTAAAAATCGTATTCGGCATTGTACAGTCATGATACAACAATAGAACACATCCAGCTGCTGAGCGTACAGAAGAGAGGTATTGTGGCTGGAGGGATGGCTGTCAACGATACAAATGGAGACGTGGGGGCGGCGACAAGGGCAAGGTATGAGACGACCAGAATGGCCGCGAAGATGAAATATTTACGGCCGACCAGCGAGGTCGGGACATCAGCGTAGTCTTACACCACCTGTTGATGATGCTGCCTTGAGCTGAGTCAATAGCAGACCAACCTAGTATCATGCGCACCTCTGAGTGTGCTGTCCATGCCTCCTCTTCCATCATCCTCATGCTGATGGCTGGCTCTGGGTGCTCGACGACGGGCCGGCCTCTCCACCAGTGTTCTCAGACGACAGGCCCGCGGTTTTCATCCACCGAGAGGACAGACGATCCATGTCGAGGTTGAGGTTAATAGTGGCGCGCTGTCCTTCCGAGTCGGTCACCTCGAGTTCAGGCTCCGCGATCCTCGCAACAGTTCTGACCCACGGACCCCTTCAGTAGTTCAAGTATTTGGACGAACTTATTGAGCTTACCGTATGCAGTTGACCAGAGAGTTGTTCATGGATTTGACTAACTCGCTAATCCCCTTGTTGAAACTGGGATTCTTCGGATCAGCAAACCGGCGAAGCATGTCGATACCGGCTCTGAAGCGGTCGTGCCTGCAGATAAAATCATCAATATCAACTTTGGAAAATTGAAGCAACGCCAGGCCCAACACACTCCGGCGCGTATGTCTTCTCGTCGAAGTTGATGGTGATGTTACCCTTGAGGGCCTCCTCCAGAGTCACCAGTATCTGACAACATATAGATCAGATATTCACCGTGCATTCTGTAGAGCACTTGGTTACTCACCGCGCTGCACACAAGAGCAATCATGTTGCTCGACAGAGGAACCTTGTTGATATCGAATATTTCACGGTGCTCACATCAGGAAAAACACCTTTGCCGCCCAAGCAATTGGAGATTTCCCATAGTGCCCGCCAAGCCTTCGAAGGCTCCAAAAGCTCTCAAAGTAATTTCTGCGCGGTATTGACAAAGCGGATGTGGTCTCAAGTAGTAGTCATATGTCTTAACCTATTTTATGACGTGAATACTCTTGAGAGTGATCCTTGCATTCCTGCCTTTAATTGCTGGTTCATGCTGGTACAGACCCATCGGACTCAAAAGCTTGTCAAATAAACCCAGAGAATTGCTGGACTATTACATTGGAGTCACTGGGATTAACACGTAGGTAGGAACGGGGATTGTGGCCAGCAGGGCCAGCAAGTAAGGTGGGTGCAATGTTTTTTACCTCGACCCCCGTAGCCAATCCCGGCAGATGTACTACCTACTTCCTGCCGTACCAACTTGAACGCCCTTTCGCACTCTTGCCCCGACCGGTTTACTACTCGCTTTCAGCACCACGCGTCGCGCCTCCTCTCTACCAACCGATTGAACTAGTACTTGGCACGTACTCTGTGCCGCCAACGGCGGGAAGCTGCTCCTACCCTGCCGGGCGGTCTGGTACGTCCAGTCCGTGTTCCAGATTTGTTCTATTAGTACCCAATGAGCATGAGCATAGCGAACTTGAAGACGACTCCAGCGGGTGCGTACGCACGCAACTCAGGCCCACAAGTTCAAATTCAACATCTACGCACCTGACAAGCCTCAGTAGTGATCAGTTGATATGATTCTCAATATATTTCATTGACTCACTTTCTAATGTCCTGGCTGAATGGCGCAAGATCTGAGCGGCAGTCTGACAGCAGCCTTTGCAAGTACACATTGAGTATCATTCAAACCGGACTAACTAATAGTACATGATCAATTCGCAGCCCTCTCAGTGACCCCCCATATTCCGTAGTACCGCATACACCGGCATCCCCATTACCTGATACTAACACCTACTCTACGTCCTCCTCCCCATCCCACTTCACTTCCTCCACCGTACAGCCCACCTCGCCCAGCACCGGACGCACGGCCGCGAGCCGACGTTGCGAGCCCCACCACTGCCCCTCGACATGCCAATCAGCGCGTATGAGCTGACGGCGCTGCGGCATGTCCACCGGCCACAGGAACTCGAGGTCCATGATGTTCCTCTTCATCGAACACATGGGCTTCAAGGGTTGAATGCCGAGTGAGTGCTCGGCGGCGTCCTCGACGATGGTGAGGGTTGAGTCCTTGAAGACGGGGATGTAGGTGAGGGGGAGCGGCAGACGGAAGGAGGTGGAGCCGGGAGCGCGGTGTACGGACGCAGGACGGAACTTCCCCAGTTTGACGTCGAAGAGTTCGAATGTCGCAAGTTTCCGGAAATGATTCTTCTTGTACTTGTTGTACGCACCGATCACCTGCATGGCGATCGGCTGGTTGAAGGAAAGCTCAATCTCCCCGTTGTACAAGTCCCACACAAGGGGCAACACCATAGGGGGGTATGCATCCTGAGCCTTGTAAGCGGTTGCCCAGCATTCAGAACACTTATTAGCACTCACCAAGGTATAGACCAGCGTCTCCACTATGACCTTCATAGGTACAATCATCCTCCGCCCCGGCGCGCCGTGAGGAACCATCGGCCTCGGTACCACCTCGTCAGGCGTGTTCCGAGGATCCCGCAACCACTCCTCCATGAACCCGAGCAGAATCCATCCGCCCAGCCTAGCGGGTGGATCAAGAATGTCCATTAGGCTGCGGACGTACAGCAGCGTGTTGTCGTCTATCTGCACCGCCGATAGCGTTGCAGGGCAGACCGAGGTGTCGTGCACCATACACTGGGTGATAGACGTCGCAAAAAGAACGGATGACAGACGAATGCATCGCACTCACATAATCAAACAGTTCTCCAAGCCTCTTACGCTCCAGACAGACGATGGTGCTGCGGTAGATCTGGCGGGTTGAGCGGTCGCACGGGGCCGAGTTGCGGACGGCACTATCAACGTTGGCAGGACACGCGAGAGAAGGTGGAGGACACGGGGATCGTAGACCGGCATCTTGACAGAGGAAACGAGCAATCGAGGGTAGAGTTGAGCGTTGGAAGAGTCGTTGTAGTGAGCAAAAGCCACAGCGTGGCTGCGTGAGAAGTTGAGTTGGCGCTTTAGCGCTCACAACTGCTCACACGGCTCTCTGAACGCTTTGAGAGCTCTTGAAGCGCTCAGTATTTCGCAACGCGCTGCTTGTGTGCTCGCCCTGTTTGAATATAAAATTCGTTTACCATTGCCCTACCATACTGTCTGGTACGCGTACATACTGCCCCAATTATTAACGTGAAAGCTATTGGCCTTGTCCAATACATTGTCAGAGGTCCAGTCTCCCGGAACAATACTTTGCGACCCAACGGGAAACGTAGGGATGAGCTGACAGGACTGACGAATTTGAGATAAAGGGATGATTTTCCCTTGAGGCATACCATCTGATCTTGGAGGTGGCTTGCTCACGGAGTACATGAGGTGCGTAGGATCCGGGGCCCGGGAAAATCGAGCATACCATTCCACGTATGCGAGGGGCTCTTGCGGCCACCATGCGGGCGCGCCTCCACCTCCGCGCGATACTGGTAGAGTCTGGGGTAATTTGAAGACCACCTTGACTCTGGCTGCCCTTGTGCCTGTGTTTGTAGTGAGCTGGTTGTTCATCTTAGTAAAACACAGAATTCCACATACCTCTGACACCAGTCGATTCCGCCTCGTCATTGTCAAGCAGAATGACGGTGTCGAACCGACTCTTTCTCCCCTTCGCGGAGGACCCAGGAATCGCCTTCACCACGTCGACCTCAACCTTCCCATCCGACAACTCACAAGGCGTGAACTGAAACTTGTGATAAACGTCCACCCGGTCGATGGGCAGCCACGTTCGAGAGAGCTCGCGGCGCGTGAGACGAAGTTCTGGCGGTTGAAGGTCATTCAGGTAATGGGCCAAGGCCGTCGTGAATCCGGGAGCGTTGTGTTGCTCTTGGACCCGGCCAGGATCCCGCTGCGGCGCCGGAGGGTACTTGGCGATCTTGATGGTATTCCCAACATTGACAACCTCTTCTCGACCTGCGCCCGCCTCTGTGATAGTATCCGTGGATGGGCCATCTCCACCTTCTTCAGGGTCGTCTGAACCGTCGCCATCCAGCTCCGCCAAACGCTCCTTCTGGAACGCTTCATACAGCGCCATCTTCTCCCGCCGCGAGATCCACCTCATCATTTGAGGGAATTCATCTCGGTGATTCGAGGCGCGCCACGCTTTCTTCGCAAAGTCAATGTGGAGGCGCTCGAACATTTCTGTATTGTAATTGTCAGTGGTGCCGAACTGACGGATAGAACTGACGTAGTGGAGAAGGGAGTGTAGTTTGGGAATGTTCAGGTGGTCGCGGATCTCGAGGGTGATGAGGACGTGCTTGTGTTGGTGGAATGTCTTCAATGCGTCTTCCATGTACCGTAGCGTAGTATCGTCGTGAGTGGGATATTGAGCTAGATAAATGAAATCCAGCAGCGAGCGGAAAGCCAGCATGACGGCCTTAGGGATCTTGCCTATGAGACAGCCCAGCAGGATGCGGGCCATCTCCTTCCGCTCTTTACCGGATACCTGGGCGAGCGACGATATGCCGTGTTTGAAGTGACGTATGCCGAATGCCGGCGGAAGGCAGCGAAGACGACGATCCAGCTCCTTTGGTCCCAGCAAATCTTGGCACCATGATAGGACGTGCTTGAAAACGCCCTGGTAGAGTTGATGCAGAACGTCTGGAGTGATAGAGAGGTGAATGTCGGTATAGGGCAAGTCAGCCCAGAACGGCTTTTTCACGTTACCGCTGATGTCCTGCTCCATGCAGCTCGCATCAGCAGCTGCAGCGTTACGGCTCGTCCTGAAGGCTTCTGAGATGACTTGCGCAGTCCTTTCCGATGTACGAGGCTGGGCCGGTACGGGGTCCCCCAGTTTGTCGGCGGGACAATCGCATTTGGGGCACGTCCCGTACTTTGAGCAAGTCACAAGGCACTGCTCTGGGAAGTCGGCGACGTATGCCGCAAGAATGGGATGGACGCGCCGTACACAACCGTCGCCTCCAGTGACCTCCATGCCATCCACACCGGCTTGCATAAGCGGTTTGAGGATGACGCGCATTGCGGCGTGGAAGAGCCTTTGCGCCCTCGACTTCCGCTCGCGTTTCGTGATCTTCTCCTTGTCGATTTTTGACACCGGAAGGTATCCTAGTAGAATACACGCATGTTGAGAGGGCTTGCGGCGAATGGCACGAGGGATGTTGCCGAGGGTGAGGTAAACAGGATATGCTGACTTGTTTCCCGAGAACTGGGTCAGCTGCGTTTTGTCCGTAGATATGATCACGGGCGCAACAGCCGCACCCTCGGGCAGCAGTTCCTAGGACACATTTTTAATTACGCGTACCAAGTTCTAATCTGTAAAGCGGACGAACCTGTACTGCGTTCCACCACAAGCCCGTCCACATTTCCGTGAAGATCCGTTTTGTCCGGGACCTGTCGGCGAACACTCGTCTCGGGCGATACACAATGTGCTTCGCATATGAAGGGTTGCCGAGGAGGGCCTTTATTGCCTCCAGTATGTCGCGGTAACGAACGAGGTGGGCCTCATCAGGTCTGTCGGGGAATGTAAGGGAGGAGGTGTTCCATGATGCCCGGTCGGGAATACCGTCGACCTTCATGAAGAGCTCCCGAACATCTTTGAAGGTGAGCCCAAGCTTCTCAACTACCTGTGAGGCGTGCATCAGTGTCAGATAGTACCAGTTTAGAAGTATAAAACCA
The DNA here is from genome assembly GCF_022376445.1 of Fomitopsis serialis. Classification (NCBI taxonomy): domain Eukaryota; kingdom Fungi; phylum Basidiomycota; class Agaricomycetes; order Polyporales; family Fomitopsidaceae; genus Fomitopsis; species Fomitopsis serialis. The sequence goes on from NW_025955044.1 coordinate 159,229, forward strand.
CTCACCCCAGGTATGCTCAAGAATCTGTTCAAGGACTTCTGCCCTACATCCTCGCTGATTATCCACTTAGCCACGCGCCAGTCGAGCTCAGACGCAAATGGTCTCCATACTGCGTTACCGTCACACTCGTTTGGGGGCCTGTCTTCATCATCCACGTCCATTCTCTCGTCCGCCTCCGGCCCATCTGCATTGTCCACGTCCATCGGCTCGTCCTCATCCTCTTCTGCGAAATACGCCCTCCATGTTTCCACGATGGTCGGCTCCATGCGTATGACTCTCCCGGCCAGAGGGTCCTCTTCTTCGACTCTAGTATCCTCGTCGTCGTCCAGAGCAGGCACGGTTGGAACACGTAAAGGCGGGGGAGCCGGACGTGGGGCAGACGAAGAGGATGATGCTTCATTCTGGTTGCCAATGCTGGAGTTATCCACAGGCACAGGAAGGTCGAACCTGAAGAGATCCCTATTTTCCAACACGTCGCGAAAGTCGTCCCAGGTACCGTCCTCCTCGTCTTCTCTGGCCGCAACTTCCTCGACAATTTCCGCAACCGCTATCTCACCGAGCTCTCGATTTTTTCCTTTATTATACCACTTACACGATCGCGCACTTGACAGGTGCGCTGCAAGACCTTGAGGCGTCTTGAGCACCTTGTCGCAAGCCGGACATGTGCGGTCATCTGCGTCACCGGGACGGACGTATGGCAACCCAGATGCTCTGCCCCTCATCGCAAAATATAGCACTGAAAATTCCATTAGCGCGTCCATAGAGTCGTCAAAAAATGAGGTATTCTCACCTGCAGTAGTTGACTGGGGACAGCAACTGGGGATAGCGAAATGGTGGGTCGTACCAGCTTGAAAGCGCTTTGACGGCTTGGGAACTTCTGTGAACGGTGTCCCGCGCCTACGCGCGTCAACTCAATTTCTTATGAGGTAAAGTTGATCGCTTGCAACGTTCAGTCTCTCACACGCATCCGCGTATCTTCACTCTCTGCTCTCACCATCTGGTATCCTTGGGTTAAGTGTCTGTGAGTGCGCTGTAGAACTGGTGTCAATACTCACAATGTTTCAGATTATCCTCATAAGTGCGTGGCCATTCTGTACAGTCATCTACACCGTACTTATGCTGAGGGGTTTTATAATTCTAGTTGCGGTACAATGTGTCCGCCGTTTGATATTCATCACTACGGCACGTCCGCATCTACGTCGAACCAAGCTTGTGAGTGAAATCGTCGTTTTCATTCATACAAGGTGGATGTACTTACTGGCGCTTAGCTGTCCTAAAATGGATTTTGGCAGGCGCGTTGCCGATGTCCGTTTTAGGCAAGATCCCTTCGATTCCCGCCTCGCCGGGTCAGGGCATTCGTAAAGTGCGTGTTACAAAATATGTGATGCGGTAGGTTTACAGTTGTAAGTGATGTCTCATAAGTCTGCAACCGCCAGTCGTGGAAAATAGACCCAGTCAAGTGGGGAGCGAAGTTCAGTTCAGTGTAGGTGAGCAAACGGTGAAGTTGTGGCTTGTTTTCCAATTCACATGCAACGGTAGCTTACGAAGGCACTGCCCGGCCGTTATTACCTCTTGATACTACGCCATGCCGTTGAATCGCTACCTCTCAATCAGCTCCGTTGACACGGGAAGGACCGATACGTCCTCAACTCACAGTCTGGACGGCGGTCATGGTTCCGACGTCGAACTCTCGGACAGCGACCAGGAGTCCGCGCCACCCGCAACCCCTACCGAAGACTCTGCGCCCCCTAGCATCGCGACCCACTATTCGCCCGGGAATTCATTCAGTGAGCGTGTGCGCTCGTCTATGCCTGTCGCAGTGAAGCTGCTAGATCAACCGGAGGACCCGTCGCGCATCAAAGAGCAGACCAACCCGTTCATGGCTCTCTTGCCCCGGACTTGCCCCTCTGAGGAAGATCACCAGCTTACGTCGCGTTTCTTCGAAGAGATTTGGACGCTGTGGCGGAAGTGGGTGGAAGCTGGACGCGATGGATTCATTTTGCAGGTAAGGTCTTGCGAACTGCCGGAGAGGATTCGTATTAATGTTCTCTACATATCAGGAGATCTTCGACATCGAGGAACAGGAATTCTGGGGATTGCAGAGCAAGCTGGAGGAGAGTTGGGAGTGGGATGTGAGAGGGGAATTAGCGAAGTACGTTGCATTCCTGCGAACCATCAAGTGAGTACCATAGAATACCGTTCGCACCACGAGCCACAAAGCTTATGCGCTTCAGCATCGACTACTGGCCGCAAGAAGGCAAACTCGTCGCTCAAACGCCAACGTTCAGTGAGGACTTCACGTTCGACTTCCTCACAGACATGGCCTCGAAGTTTCGCGAGACCATTGTCACGTTCTCGGACGCGCGGCCGTGCGTCGCCTACAAGATGGTGATCAAGACGCCAGAAGTACAGTTCTCCCTGCGCCACAGCTCAATCGTGAAGGATATGAACTTGGTTCCGGGAACAGGCCAAGAGATCTTCTTCGCGCTTGTGACCCACACACGGGCGGAATTCCTCTATCAGACGCGAAAGGTATGTTAGTATCTTTTCTTACTTATTCAGACATCATCTCATGCTGCAAGCAGATAGCGGCTGCTTTGCCCTCAATGAATGCCCTGCAAGGCTTCGTCGTCGCTCTGGCTGGCCCAGCGGATGCGATGACGCCCGATCAAGTCCTCTACTGTGGCGGTCGTTCACCGCCGGGTGGTGGGCCAGTGGGGATGGAGGCGTGTCTGGCCATGTACCAGGTCAACGAGTTCATCGATTTTCAGGAGTGTGTGCGAGGCGCGGGGAGCTTGGAGGACTGGGAGACCCAGGGGCCGAGGTTCATGGTGAGTCAACGTCCCAAATATATTGTGATGTATCTAATTATCAATAAACAACATCACAGCGACTGCTCCGACGTGGAATTCCTCCTCAGACAGCCCCTCCTGACGGCAATCGATTCTTAGAAGGGCGCCTCACAGACATCATCTACGCACACGCTATGAGGATCGCCGAGCCCTCCCCCATCGGGCCGTTGCGGCAAGACGGCCACAGTCGCACGGACCCCGACGAGTTGAAGGGCGTCAGTCACGACCGATACGTGGACAAGGACTTGCTGGGAGAGGTTTGCGAGGGCTCAGGGGACAAGGCCATTCGGTGGTTGCAGCGCGTTCTGTACCACAAGTTGGCGGCGATCGTTTGTCAGCGAGAAGGTCAAGGTAGGGGCTTCCTTCTGAAGGGATCCCTTCCCTATTGTGACAAGGGCGAGTACCGCAACAACTTGTTCGTCTGACGAGGTCCCCTAGTCTCTATCATGCTGTTCCCTGTGTACCATATGGCAGAATTTCGCAATACGTTATTTGGTGACTTTGACGCGCGCTTCAACACCTGATCTTAACGCCCGATGTGCACGCGCGTGCAGCTTGAATGCGGCGCTGTGGGAAGTAATTGAGAGAGAAGGTAGGAAGCAAGAAGGATCTCAGGTGAGTTCCCCAAGAAGTCAAACTGTGCCGTCAGTGACTCTCCCACACAAGGTCCGACGGTGCGGTGCCGCAGATCTCTTCTCGGACCAAACTCTCACTGAATCCGTCCACAGCATTCATGGCGCCTGCCCAGCACGCTCCACCGAGTTGGATGCACGATGCCATCGAGAACCTATGGCGGAGGCTCATGGACCGCCCGTTCTCGGAGATAGCGGACGTATTTGGCTACGACATTGCAAGTGTCGTTACCGGCATAGGTGCACATCCGGCGGTGGTGCCGGATGCGTCGTTCCTCGTAGATTTCGGCTATACTTCGCATGCGCTCTGTCAAACGGAATGCGGAGTATCCCAGAGTCCTAAGGACATCATGGCCAAGGTAAGCACTCACTTGTCTATGCGGATGACTTGTATGGGACTGAGGTGCATCAGTTGGCGGACATGTGTGATCGCCAGCTGATCGCGGCATGCGGGATCTTCATCCTGCTGATGCGGGAAACCCGTGCCAATAGCGGCGGCAAGGTACCCGTCAGAGTGCCCAAAGCGTGGATGGATGCAGCAGGGAACGTCACCGATGAGGAGAGGTCGAATGCGGACGGGAGTGCCGATGAAGATTGGGGAAAATGGGAGCTCCTGGGCGCGCCTCCGAGCAGGGGACGCGCCTCAAGACAAGGCATCAACGCCCCTCTTGGGCAGCGACCTCGAGATGCGCTCACCCCAATGGTCAAGTGCTGGCCAAACCACGTCATGCCCCCCATCGCCGTTAAATCGATTGCCGTTCACGGGGCAACCCGCGGGTATGTGCTTGTCATACTCCCCCCGGAGTATCACAAGTTTCGCCAGGCCGTGGATGAGCAGTGGGATCTCACGAGGATCCTCACGGAGTTTGTATTCATGGTAAGTAAATCATAATCTATGCTACAGTACTAACCATGTAAGCCGGCAGGAGATTCGTCTGGACAAGGAGTCCACCGACCTGATGCCCATCGTGAGCCCACAACTCAGCCCACCCGATGCCGTGCGTCGCATCAAAGAGCACCTATCTAGGTTGTTCGTGCTCATGTACAACCTTCTGGCCGCTGTGAACGACCGGGAGGGCGATGTTCAACAAAGGGCCGCTTTACACCGCTTTCGCGGTATCAAGGAACCCGGCAATAAGGTCCTCTTGACTATCGCCAAAGAGGACCTACAGGGTTACTCGACGACCTTGCCGAGTCTTGACCCGGGGACCCCCGCCGCCGACATGGTGCTGCACATGCAGCACAACTTCTCCTCCGCTTTCGACGTGTTTACCGACCGCCTCCCCGCGAACGCCTTGTCGTACGCTCTGTCGGGATGCCGCAAGCGCATGCGCAAGGCCGTCTTGGAAGAGCAAATGAAGGAGAAGCACGCCAGGAACAAGGAGCAGGCCAAGGCCCAGGGAAAACGCGTTCGGCCCAGGCACACGGCCAAGGCGAGTGCGAATACGAGCACGAATACAAAAGTGAAGGGGGCGGGGAATGCGAAGGCGCAGGGTAAACGGGCCGGGCGAAAGTAAGAGGGCGGGCGCCACTGTGAGTAGTATCGTACGCCAAGGACATCTAGTGAAATACGTTCAATATCTGTGTACTCTACTCTCTTCCTGATGCGCTTGGGAATGCTCCATAAAACCGTTCAGAGAGCTTTCTGAGACTTCTCGGGCCCGAGAGCTTCAGCGCTTAACACTTCTCACTTTACCATGGACGCTGGCAGCTCTGACGACCGCGACGTGCTCATATCCTTATCACAAACAGAAATTTCGGACTTGCTAGCACTTCTTATGAGCTTTCCGACGCTACCAACATCCCTTCAAACCACTCGTTCTCGTCTTCAGGATTGCGTAGTTGAGTTTCCTTTACCATCTATCAGCGCGCCAATCGAGCCGGAAGGTGCGTATCCAGTCTTCAGCTGAAGTATTTGGACTCACCACATGCTCAGGCATTATCACGTACACTGACCGCAACACTGCTCAAGGCAATGCCGTTACGAGAGAGCTGGGCATCGCTGGCTCTGATGGGGACATCCAGTCACCCGTATGCCCTGATGGTGAGGCACAGGTTGTGGTTGTTGTATCTGCATACTTACCGTACAGCAGAGAGCAGCATGGATATGAGCGATATGGCTGTTGATGCTTGCAACACGACCGCTGAGACTCAGGCGGCACCACTCGCTCCAGGTGCCGTCGCCACCTCACAGGAGCATTCAAGCCTCCCGGACGGTGAGTACCGCCTAATTCAACTGTGGTTGGGTTCACATACTGAACTCCGACCTCCTCTTCAGGTACGGTGCCATCCCAGGACAACCGGAGCACACGTCGATCATCGAGGAAAAAGACCAGTTCTTCGAGTGGAAGAAGAGCGGACGTAGCATATTGGAAGTGTCGAACCGGAGCACAGGCATCAGGAAAAACCGCCCATTTGCCAAAGCACTCTGAGATACTCTGAGAGTGGCAAAAGTGTCACCAAGAAACAAAATGCTCATGGATTAAGCGGAGCAAGCCCAACTACTTTCTAAAGTAAGTCCCTTAATTGGAAGATTAGCGCCTCACCAGAAAGCTAGCAGAATTACTGATGAGACGTGCAAAGCGCTTGTGAGGGTTCCAATAGGCGCCCAAAAATCGTGGGGGCTTATTCTATGGCCGCTTGTCTGTGCTCTCATTTGCTCCAGAGTACGTTCCGACTAATTGAGAGATGTTTCTGTCGGTACCCATTTTGTAGCACTGTTTCTTAGAGCTTATAAAGGTCTTCAGAGGCACTTAAAGGGGATCCCAGCGATTGTAAATCATCATATTCGGCATCGTACATTCGTGATACAACAACAGAACCCGCAGCTGAGCGTACAGAAGAGGTATTGTGGCTGGGGAGATGATTATGTCAACGATACAAACTGAGACAGGGGCGCGCCCAAGGATACAGACAAGACAACGTATGAGTCGAGGAGAATGGCCGCCCAGATAAAATATTTACCGCCAACCAGCAAGGTCGTGGCCATCAGCTTAGTCTTACACCGCCTGTTGATGCTAGTTGAGCAGAGTCAATGGCAAACAATGCCATGGTGCACACCTCTGAGTATGCCACCCATGCGTCCTCTCCAACATCCTCACGCTGGTGGTCCCCTCTGGGTGCTCGAGGATGGGCCGGCCTCCTCACTGGTGTTCTCAGATGACGCGCCCGCATTCTTCAGCCAGCGAGAGGCCAGAAGATCCATGTCGAGGTTGAGGTTGACACTGGGGCGCGGTCCTTCTGAGGCCTGCACGACTTCCGGCTCAGCGATCCTGGCAACAGTTCTGACCAGGGAATCCTTCAGTAATTCAGATATTTGAATAAAGGTATTGGGTATACCGTATGCCGTTGACCAGAGAGTTGTTCATGGATTTGACCAACTGGCTAATCCCCTCGTTGAAATTGGGATTCTTGGGATCACCGTACCGTCGAAGCATGTCAATGCCAGCTTTGAAGCGATCGTGCCTGCAGATAAAAGCATCAGTATCAAGTTTGAATGTTTGAACTGATGGCGGGCTGGACACACTCCGGAGCGTATGTCTTCTCGTCGAAGTTGATGGTGATGTTGCCTTTGAGGGCCTCCTCCAGAGTCACCAGTATCTGACAACATATAAATCAGACATTCACGGAGCATTCTGCAGACCACTTGGTTACTCACCGCGCTACACACGAGAGCAATCATGTTGCTGGACAAAGGGGCCTTGTTGAGATCGAATCGTTCACGATTCTCCGCTCGCAGCGCCTCAGGATTCTGTCCCAGCCACCAATGACGAGCTATTATTTCTGCAATGGCCTCGTTGTGGAACGGGGCGTCGCGTTCCGCCACCCACAGCTGTTCCATCATGATGTTAGCTTAGTTCTCTTGTCATCTAGATGGTCAGGTCTGCGCACCGATGGTTCAACATCAGGATCGGGCATCTTGAGGTTGCCGTGGTGGAAAGTGTCCCCATCCTTGAGGAACCGAATACGCGCCTCCAAAGCGCTCTGTAGCTTATCGGCGCGAGCCACAGCATTCAGCCTTTCACCGTTGGGACCAAACTCAGACACCTTGATGGACAGGAACTCCTTTTCCACCACACGCTTGGCCTTCTGTTTCACCTCCTGACGGAACTGAGACGCCAGCTTATAGACCTAAAGACGTGAAAGTGTCAACCCCCAGTCATTCAAAATAATGACATTACTTACCTTCTTCCGCAGCTCATTGTAAGTGGAGACCTGCCGCTTCATCTGCTTGTACCGCGCCTTGAACTTGGGTGTCTGATAGGCCTTGTGCTTGGCCGTGACCCTCTCGTACATCGACATGGGGGCGTCCAACTTGTCGATGACTGTGTCCTGGTGACGGGGCCACGCGTTCTCGAGACTCAGATACGCTTTGAACTCTATCTGCGCATGCTGCACGAAACTCCGGAACGGCTCCTGTTCGAGTTCAGCGAGTGCGTCCGCGGGGGCCTTTGACGCTTTCTTCTTGCCCAGAGTCTTACTCTTACCCTTAGCAGCCTTCCCCTTCGCATTCGCCTTCTCTGACTTGACGATGATCTGAAGACCTCAATTAGTGTTGTACTCCATAGACATTACCCACATACCTCGTCGCTGTCAGAGGCATGCTCCTCATGCTCGCCATCGTCGCTGTCTCCCTGATCCTCCTGCTCGGAGACGTGATAGGACTCGCTCTCATCCCCAGAGGCATCTTTCAGGGCGTGGCGAGTGGTGTTGGTTTTACTCTTAACCGCTCGTCGACGTGATGCTTCAGGGGCTCGCATTTCCTCAGTACATTGGCTGTGCCTACCAAGGAAGTTGGACTCACCTCCGTTCTCCTCCGAGTCCTCCATCTTCGAGTCCTCTGACAACTCATCCTTCTCGCTGTCCTCCTCACTCTGTACAGGTGCCGGTTTCTTCCCGCCCCGTGCTCCTGTATCTCAAGTGGCTGTTAGTTTCCGTTCAGACTGGTAAAATGAGGCTTGCTTACGCAGACGATCTATTAATGACTGCTCATCCTGAGGTAACGCAGCGATTGCCGGACGCGACTGAATAACAACCTCCACCTTCTTCTTTCCAGGTGATGAGGCTACCAGCAGTGGCGTACATTAGAGGCACACGTGGAAACACAGAAGTACTGACGACTCACGCGATGTAGGAGAGCTACTATGCGCTGCAGGCTGGGACGCACTAGCCCCAACCAACTTACCGGGGCTCTGCACCTTGGTCTTCTTCTTGTCAGGCCGCTCGGGGGCTCGCGCGACAGGATCCGCGTCGTTGTCTTCCTGTTCGGATACCTGGTCGGCTTTCCTCTTGCGCGGCCTCGGGCGAGGCTTTGGCTTCGGGGGCGATGCAACTGTAATATTGTTAGACTCTCCGGGACAATCTCCACCATATACACACCTCTTCCCGTTGCTTTGCCCTTTCCCTTCGAAGCAGCGGGCGCATCACGATCAGAGGAGCTGGAATGTGGTTGCTCTTCCACCTCATCTTCTCCAAGCCCATCCTCATCCCAGCTACAACCTCAGGTTCTTCATCGCCTTCAGCATCCTCATCCTCCTCCATCGCCGCCGCACTGTTCGCCTGTATGGCTGAAACGGTGTATAGTTAGCTGATCTATGTGGTAATCACTCATAACTTACTTTGTAGACGCTCCTTCTCTGGGCAGGACCCCCCTCATCTCAGCGAGCATCTTGCGAGCCTTGGAGGCGACCGTTTTCTCCGAGGCATCAGGGTCGTCATTCTCACCAACTCCTTACAACGATTCAGAGCATCTCCTTCGTCCACTATTGCAGAGGCAGACGAAGTACCGGATTTCTTGGTAGCCTTGGGGGCAGCCTTGGTGCCGCTCTTCTTGTTGTCCCTCGAGGCAGTTGATCGCGTTCGACGAGTGGCCATGATTGTAAGAAAGCGAGAGGATGACAGAGCAGAGCGTGTCGACGTCAAGGAACAACAACGTCGCCAACGCGTCTTGCAGAAGATTTCGGAGATGCGGAGCTGCGCCGAACTCCGGGGCACTCTAATCCAACATTGC
>NW_025955800.1:0-6826 GCF_022376445.1 Fomitopsis serialis
GGGGGCATTAGCCTACGTAGAGTGGTACGGCAAGCTGGGCTCGACGGCCAACCCGGTACATATGATGTACGAAGTCAACAAGCTACCTCTGCGGTCAAACGGCGTACCTCAAGGAGAGGTTGTACCGTTGAGTTCAATTCGTCAATCTTGCCAATTAATTCCCCGTTTCCCTTTCCCCTCGTCATCCGATTCTTCCAACCACTCAATACCTGATAACTGGACCTCAGATACTGTTTTGGACCGAGCTTCAAAGTTCGTATTGAATAATTGGTCTAGTAAATACGTGTATCAGACTATATGGTGATGCTGAATACATGGGACTTGTATTGCATCCTGTACCCGCCCTCCCGCCCGCTCGCCCTGCCGTCTGCCCGCTCACCCGCCTGCCAGTCGGCTGTTGCACTCCCGCCCTCTCGCACTCCCGCCCTCCCGCTCGTGCACCCCCCGCCTTCCTGCTCACCCGGTCGTCCTCTCGCACAGCCGCTCTCCCGCAGTCTGCCCATCTTCGATGTCGCTTGTCTGCTTGCCTGGTGCGCAACCTTCCCACTCGCGTGCACCTGCGTTCGTCGGCGGTCAGCGTGTGCTCCTGCCCGCCTGCTCGTCCGCCTTCTGGACAAGTCTTGGCTTCGGCCTGTGCGTCTGGGTGATCCGTACCCTGTACCGCCTGACCGCTCGCCTGCCGCTCGCCCGCTGCCCGCTAGTCCACCGCTCGCCTGCCCGCTCGCCCGCTGCCCGCTAGTCCACCGCTCGCCTGCCTCCTCGCCCACCTGCGTGTACCTTCTTCGGCCGCGCTTGCATCCCGGGCATTGGCCTATCACGTACACGGTCGGCGAGTGCTCCCGCCCGCTTGGCTGTCCGCCGCGCGTTTGTCGGCGGTGCCTGCACGCAGGACAGTGGCTCTGCGTGCTTGCGGTCGTCATGTGTGTTGCGCTTCATGTCACCGCGTCCTGTGTTTGCGTTAGCGGGCTCGCTCGCATGCGTCTGCACTCACGTCGCTGAGATGCTTGCGGACTCAATCCGCACGCCTCTCGTCCATGTCCGCAATCCGCCCTCTATGATGTTCCCACATTTGCCACGCGTGGTCGGGCCTGATACTGTGGGGAGGTGAGTACTCACTTACCAGGTCTAGCGGGGTACTCGCCCTCGCCTGTCCGTCGCTTGCATCCGTCAAGCTTAAGGCGGGCGAGGGTCGGTGACGTCGGGCGGGTGATCGAGATCTGATCTGAGCGCCTTCGCGTCACCGGTGTTGTGACCGTCGTGCCGCTGCACTTCCGTCGCGCCGTCTGCCACAACCTCTGAAATCTACAGGTTCACCGCTTCGTCTCCTCTCCTGCTCTTGTATCTGACGCGTCGTCAAACAGGTCATGTCCCGGCGGCAGAAGACCGCCAGCCAGCTGCCGGCTTGAAGGAGGTTCAGTACGTCGGTTTTCAACGTGTTGACGTCGACAAGAGCAAAGTCCATAGGAGAAGCTGGACGAAGACGGTCTAGTATACTGTGGCTATCGTAATACCCAGGATTACTCCGACGTTCCTCTGCCATCTTCCTATCGTCCGCCACCTCAGCCGCCAGTCAAGCAGCCTGCGCAGGGACCCGTGGTGATCGACTTGGTGTCTTCGGACAGTGAAGATGAGGGCTCTTCTGGTAGCGCGGCCGGCCAGTCGGCGGCAGCATCGGGTTCGGACAAGGTGAGTGCGCGATCAATGAAACCTACTGCAGGGCTGAATGCAGTTTACTCTACAGCGTAGCGGTGCCAAACGTGCCACTCCGGCAGAGTTCACGATCCTTCGACGCAGCAAGCGACACCAGAAGGAAGACACGTGCCAGACGCAGGCACCGAAGGGCGACGTGCGGTTGGGAGATCATGGGAGAGTGAGACGGAGGGCAGGCAAGACAGAGGGACAGGGAGACCGTCAGGATGCTCAGCGAGCCGTGCGTCCGGTTGCAGGGAGGTCGAAGAGTGGAGCCAAACGTAGGGCTTAGCGTTGCACGCTGGAAGGAAGCCTAGCTAGCAGGATCTATTTGTGAGAGTGCTGAATCTATCCGTCTTCTGAACGTCACTACGCACTGCCCTACCTCCAAGCGTTTCCAGCAGCTCGAGGCGAAGAAGGCGCAATCCGTCAGCACGCACTTTGCAGCAGTAGGTGATAACGGCGCGATTCGAGTGCGTGCTGTCGCTCCATGCTTACAACGTTACACGACCGGGAGGCGCACTGATACGAGCGCCCGACGCTCTGCTCTCGACCACCACCACCACCTCCTCGTCTCCGACCGTCACTCGGGCAGCCACCATGACTGTCGGACCTCTCGTCAAGACGCTCGCGCTGTCCCAACGGACAGGCGAGCTCAAGTCAGCGACTCAACCGTTAGTTCAGCTAGGACTCGGAGCGCCCGACAACCCCCTGCCCGCGGTACCATCCTTCTCTCCCCGGGCCTCAAACCACACAGGAGACTCCATTCGACCCTCATACCCCTTCTCTCGTATCTGGCGACCTCAACCAGCTCTTTGCGGCTCTGACAACACGCAAGCGTCACGAGGAATCGCGCGATGAGCAGCAAGTCCACGCAGGGCAATGTGACCGTCCAACACGCGACACACGCGGAACGAGGAGCCAATGAGGAAGGTGGAGGAGAAGAGAGGAGAAGGAGAAGGGGGGGAAAGGGTGCACCGAGATGAAGGGACGAGCGGGGAAGCTCGACGGACACAGGTCGCCCTTAATGAATGTATCCATCTTGCCACCGCCAGCTCTTGCCACCGCTCTTGCCGGTGCCACGCCAGCATTCGTATGACGAGCACCGAGTTCTTTGTGCGCGCTGATGGCCACGAGACGGCACGTCTGTGCTGCGGGACGACCTCCAGGTTACACCCTTAGCAAGGCGACACGGCGGACGTGCAGCCTGTACGTCCGACGTGTCCCACTCACCTACGATCACCGTCGTGTAGTGGGTACATCGAGTGATTCGCTCGACGTGCACGCTACTGACAAGCACAAGGGTGGAGCCGTGAAGGCACGCCCTCTATGGACGTACATCTCGACGCTCCCTTTCTGCCTGTGCCCGCACCGGCAAGCGTAGCGATGAACGTAGAGTTCGTCGGTGCGAGGTTGCCCACGAGTACAGCAACCCGGGGCTACGGGATGACCTTCACGCCGTACCAGAGACTGCTATTCTGCAAGGCACACGGCAGACGCACCAATGTCAACATATCCTTCACTGCGGAACATGGCACAGCGAGTACGCCGAGACTATCGCTCGACGTACACGCCGTCGGCGAGCGTACCGACGCATTCAGCGTACTCGCAGAAGTACTTGGCGCGTACCTCGATCCCATACCGGTCATCCATGTGACGAGGCACAGCTCATAACTTGAAGGGTGCCCTGGTACACATGTCGCCAGTGCCCACGTCTGAAAACAGCACGACGAACGTAGAGTGCGTCGTGTGTTTCTCCGACGTTACTGACAGGCCATGGACCTCGCTAGCAGTGCGGCCACTGTGCCCGCGTCGTATCTCACCAGGCGACGCATCCGGCGAGCTGCTTAGCTCCTCTTGATCGTCCATTTTACACCACGTCTAGCCGCCGCTCGACGTACACGCAGTTGATTATCGAGATGCACGCGAACGCGAGGTGCTGAACCTATGTGATGGCCTGGCTAACGAGCTCTATGCCGTCACGACGCATGGCGTGTCTGGCGTGCAAGCATGACCGGTGCGTCTCATCTCTCTATAGCACACACGTTCCAAGCGGAAATATGCCGAGCTGGAGGCTCGACGTGCTGCCCACTGGGCACTGCATACCATGCGCAACGCACGAACCGACGTGCCTATTGCAGCGTCTAACCTCGAGCACTGGTAGGCCGAGTGATGTGCTGGATGTACAGAGGGCAGATCCCACCGTCAATGCTACGCCTAGTGACGCAGTCTCGTACGCTCAAACACGACCAATGCGTCCGTTTCCACCGTCAAGACAAGACCGTCGCCTAGCCTGACCCCTCACTCAGCATATATGATATGACCTCCACGTCTGAGATCATGCCCTGCTACGCGATCAGTGTGCATTCACGTTCGACAGCCCCCATGACAACATCTACTGTCAAGACATCCTCGTTGATACGGCGACTCTTCGCTCACCGTACACTGGCATGACGAGCTCAATGCCCGCCATGCCGTCGTCATTGACGTGCTCCGAGATGACTACGTCGACCGACTCGATCGCACCCACGACCGCCATTGTTCTGACGACGCTACAGGCTCGTCCACACCTATCCTCGAAGCATCACCGTCGTGTACGTCGAGCTTGTTGCTCAGCATATTCGACCCAAGATCAACACTCACTCTTACCCCCAGCTCTTCCAACCTCAGCGGCTCCTATCCAACCGTCACCGAGTGCGCTCTCAGGCTCTCCGAATCGTACACCCTGTACAACCTAGGTACATGAGCTACGTAGACATTGTATCTACAACATAATACATTGTACGACCTGAACAGAGTGTGCTGTATGAGTTATACTTGTGAAAAGCCCACAAGTATGCGTGAGGGCTTTTGAGTATAATGGTCTCAGGCTAAAGGTAACTGCTGTATCAGCAACCAGAATTCAAGTCAGAGAAGAGAACACCCACGCTTTTGAGCTTTGACGGTCTTTTGGCTGACTTGTGAGCCACTCAAGTTGGTTATGTGGTGTTTGTGCCTTGAAAGAGTGTGCGGTGTCTTGGCATGACGCCCAAGACAAAGTCGTTTTTCCTGATGGTCCATGTTCATCTGATGTTCGCCTTCTGATAGTTCACTACCGAGTGCGGAAGGAAGCACCCGTGCCTCAAACAAGATGTTGCGCCGATCCCGGTGACAGCGAGCTTATGCCGGTCGGCGTTGGCCTGGGAGACCGCCTTGTGGTCGTTGCAGCTTGAGTGCTGTGGACGTGTTAGCCACACGTTCGTATGCCGGCTGTATACACCCTCACCATCTTCACGTCCTTCGCTACTCTCAGGTGCTCCTCGTATGGGCCGGGATGAACCATGAACATTTTCCCCGGCATCAACGGTACGTCGTTCTCGGGCTTGCGCATTTTCATTTGCTCGGCGTGGAAGTTCCCATCCATGACATATCCTCGGGCATATAGGTACCTCCAGAACAGTTCAGCTGGCGTATACCGGCGAACAGAGTAACTACTTACTTCCTATCATCCACCTCCCAGTCCTCGGGTATGTTCACTCCGGGCTGCGGACATGCCGGGCAAAAGTGAGCAAGGTCTCCGTTGCCCGGGGCCTCTCGCCACTGTGGCCCGTATCCAAACTGTTTCTTCGCCTGGAGCAACGCCCATTCGCGGCTCACTCTAAGCAGCTCAAGGTATCGATCCTACCTCCATTTCAATCATGTGCCTTTGCTGGTATTCTGGACACTCACTCACCGGTACTTCATGGGGAAAAGCCGGATTGGTGGCCCGTCGAATCCGTGCGTAGTAATTCATGGCGGTAGTCTTACACTCCAGATTGTCCAGCAGGAAACCGTCAAGTGCCCCAAAGGTGAAGCACGTACGAGCCTTGCGCTGGCTCGCCGGATACAACCCGGCATCGAGAAGCTGCGATGTGTGGTCACCGGCGTCGGGACAGCCGCACCACGTCACCGGGAGAAATGCACCCCGGTGGTGTCAACAATAGTCATCATTGCGGGCGGGGGTCGCGGAGGTGAGTCGGCGTGGTGAAGAGGGTCCGCTGGCACGTCGCCATCATCATCGGCGCGCGATCGGTCGCCCGGTCCATCTCCACTTCCTCGTCATCCTCCACGACAACCGCCGGCTGGGGGCATTCTCTGCCCCGGTGGCCGAGAGTGATTGAAACTCCAACTTGACGGAGCCATGAGGGCTCCCAGTATCCTCCGAGGTTCCACTGCTCAACCCGGTGGAATGGTGTTCGCCGGTGCTCGGCGAGACAGCAGGTCGGGCAGAAGATTGGATAACCAATGCACGACATGCACTTCCATACCCGCCGCCACTGTTGCAGCTCGAGCACATATAGCTCCCCTCGGCACTGAGCGCGGGAGGCTTGTAGTGGGCGTACAACGATCGCAGATAGTTGTGCTGGAGGGAATCCACTCTCTAAGCATCTCAGGTTGTGTCTGATTGAATTGGTGAGGCTCTGTCTACGATACAACATGGGCACTTGGTATACCTGCGGGGCACTCTGTCGAACTGTGGGGAACTCGCAGAAAGTCGTGTTGGCAACATCATCGGTTGGTGGCGTCCAGCTGGACTGTCTTGTTGTCGACCGAGCGGTTCGATGGGGTGTAGCCGGCGGAGTCTGCAACCCGCTATTCTGCACCTCGACAAGCCGTGACCTCACTCCCCTTGCAGTCCTTCTTTTCGTCAGTGTGAGTTCTACCACTGCAGGAGAGGTTGCCGTTGGCCGCAGTCGACCCATGGTGTTACCAGAGCAATCAACAGCTCAGCAGTTTGATAAGGGCAGAGTTCAGCTCTGTATTGCCATTGCTCACGTCAAAACTCCTGCAACCATTGCGATTGCCACTAGTGCAGCAGTATGCAGCGGGCCGGCCGCCCGTGTTCCGGGTATGGTGCGGCCGGGGCCGGGATCACCGACGTGGAGTCGCTAAGTGTTGCAGTTCGTCCTAAATCAGACAGCATTTAGGATTCCATGATGGTTCGCATGAGAACGGGGCGCATAATGGCCCGGCCGGACATTAGTCAGTTGCGTATATAATGATGCGGCCGGCAAGATGTCGATCACAACGGTCCGGCCCGCCCGCCGGTCACGTGTCCGGCGCAGTGAGTTTCATCCAGTCAGACGGTGCCAGAAGCATTTGCTGGATGCTATGTTGG
>NW_025955801.1:0-6663 GCF_022376445.1 Fomitopsis serialis
ATACTCACTATTTCCCCTGTCACGTACGGAAGCTCAGAGTAGCGATCTCCGAAAGCCTTCCGCACGATGTCCGGGTAATTGTCCTCCGTTCCTTTAGTAGTTAAACTGCATAAGCCGATGTTCCCTCTGTGTTAAGGACAGCACTTTGGACAGCTCACCTGATTGCATGGAGTTCGTATCCTGAACTGTGACAGGTGCTTCCCTTCTGGTATGGTCGAACATTATTATGCCAAGAGGTCGGGGAGTAGGTGAGCGCGAAGGGTGAGATGAGTGGGTATAAGACTGAGAAGGTAGGGGGGTGGGTGAGCGCGAAGAGTGAGACGAGTGAGTCCGAGACCGAACAATAGAGGTGGTTGACACATCAGGAAAAACACATTTTACTTGGCCGGCTTGGCCAAGGCAAATGGAATATTGGTGCTGCTTGGGTGACTTGACCAGGTTGCCCAGCAAATGTGTATGACTTGAGCCACTTATAAGCCTTGCAAGACGTCTTTCCATTCCATCTTACTTTTTTAAGCATGTCTGGTGTCCTTCGCTGTTCTCACCAAGCCACTACAGGTAGCCCAAGTAAGGCTAAATCCTTACACATCTTGAGTGTCTTGGGATCGAGCTCAGCAAATATTGATATGATTCTTAGTCTATCTAAGTTGTACGTTGTACATGGCAGACTCATACTAATCCTACTCAAAAATGAGTATGCGTTGAAATGATCATACCTTGTAAGAACAGAGGCAAGTATGTGATCAGGAACACCAGGAAGATACAGATGATACACCTATTAATCCACTGGAACACCGGGCTGAGGTTGTAGCAGCCCGCCACGCCAATGAACGCGCCGGACGATGTGTATTTGCAAACCATCAGTTGACCCTCGAGTGTTCTGAGGTAGACCACTATGAAGAGTCAGCTATGTGTTGCAGTGAACAATGGGGCCTGCTTACTCGTCGTGATGAAGATCTGCAGGGACAACATAACCAGCATGTTATGGATATGGAAACCGGGGTGACCGTAGTAGAACATCAGGAAACGGTCGATGGGCAGCTGCATTCCGAGGTAGTAGTACTCTGGGCTGAGCATCTGCTCGCCCATACCCGTGCCGATCTTCGTCTGGAAGTTGAGGATGGTGCCGAAACCGAGATCACGTCCTTTGCCACACTGGTAGTACCCGGCGTGCTTGATGCAACCACCGCGACCGAACGTGTTCATGCCGGCGTAGATATCCTCGTTCAGGTGCAGACCCTTCTGAGCCTTCGAGACACCACCGCGCGTCGTCATGTAGAGCGCATTGAGGAAATCAGGGTGACCGTAGTGCAGTTTACCGCCGATGTAAGCAAGGGAACGCGCAGTGAGAGTACCGAAAGTCTGTTCCTTGCCAGCGGCCAAGTCGCCGAGGATACCGATGTTCTCCGAGAAGATGTACTCTGGCTCACCGACAACCACGACGGGGTTGCGAACGAAGTCCTTCTGGCCCCATTGCGCGTACGGGCTCTGGCTCGACACAGAGTACTCGTTGAATTCACCGAGGACGTTACGGATCTTGAGACATTCCTCGAGGTAGTTGTCCTGGTTCGCATCGATGAGCTGGATGTACTCGCCACGGTAGAAGATGATCGCGTGGTTCTGGTTGTCAGACTTTCCGTCACTGAGAATGGGGTTACTGGGGAGCTTGATGCGGAACTTCGGACGACGACGGCCAGTCTCGGGGATGAACTCGGAGTGCCCGTCGATGAGTGCGGAGAACAGGTGTACCTTGCCGCCCTCCTTGCGTGACACCTCTTCCTCGAGATAAGCGATCTGCAGGTCGGGGTATGCACGAAGGAGGAACTCAATGTTCTCCTGCTCCTCCCGGTTGAACTTCGAGTACCGCTGCATCGAGACGACGAACTTGAACTTGCGACGTGCCATACGCTCCAGCTCGCGCTCGAGCTTGTCCGTGTTTCCACCGAAGAGCTGAACGACTTCCGGGTTCTCGACACGGTAGAGGAGCTTGATGGCCTTCGCATAGTTCATCATGCCGGAGACGGTACGGTAGGGCGTCTGTGCACGGAGTGAGGCCCAGATACGCGTCCGCAGAGTGAACTCCGGAGCCGCGTGGAGAATGACCCTCCGCAATCCCGACATAGACTGTAGGACCGTCGACCAGCGTCGGTGAGTGCGAGAGTGATGAGCAGGAAGATGAGACGGACGAAGGGCGAGCGACACAGAGGGCAGATGAGACGACGGCGAGCAAGAGGGCGAGCCAGCATGAGGCCAGTGAGCATGAGGCGAGCGAGACGACAGACGAGATGACAGGTGAGCAAGACGGCGGGCCAGAGGGACGCCAGGCAAGAATGGGCGAGCAGGAAAAGGGGGGGGCGCAAGCGAGCGGGCAGACCGATGAGGGCGTGATGAAGGAGAGGACAAACAATTAGATTGGGTACTCAACGTTGCTTACTCTCTACCTAGGCTTCCGTCCCCCCCTGCGACTTTTCGACTTCCCTGCAGCGGGGCGTGCTGGCCGCCGACTGTCCCCTTTGCCCTCCGCCTTGCCTGCCTTCTGCTTCGCTTTCCCTTTCCGGGGATTGCTCACCGGCCCACCGTCCTCCTCGTCCTTCTTGTGCCGTTTGCTGGTACGACGGACACTCGTCTCTGCCGGAGCGGCGCGTTTTGCGAGGGTACGCTGTCAAGGATTCGACCATTGTCCATATCAAAAAACTCAAGACTCACCGACGTGCTCAAATTGGGCGCCGCGTTACTATGCGCTTCATCGTCTTCGCTGTCTGACAACACCAAGTCAATGACGATGGGACCTGGTGCACGTTGCTGGATGGGAGGAGGAGGGAAGTTAGAGTAGTCCTGGGTGTTCTTGTACCCGGTATACACAAGGCCGTCTTCTTCGAGCTTGGTGCTGTGCACCTTGCTCTTCTCGATGTCGACCCGGAAGAAGCCGACGTATTGGATATCTTTGTCGGCGGGGTGGGTTTGGTTCATTGCTAGTACAAAATATGTTGAAAACTGAGCATAGAAGAAGGAAGGAAGTGACGCACCGGTGTGACAGGTTCAGGTCGTTGTGTTGTGTCACTGTCATCAGGAAAAAATGAGCTGTCTTGTATGCCTTGTTCAAGGTAGAAAAGGCACACAAGGTCTAAAGACAAGTGACTTACTTACCTGTCTATTCCTAAGGTCGTAAAGTGAGCTCATGTACTTGTCTCCCTTGTTTTAAAGCCATAGTTTTTGTGTTGTCCACTGCACAGAGAGCCTTAACAAGGGCTTCAAAGACGTGACTTGCTACCGCTAATTTACTTAGCCAAAAGGGTGCAACTCAATCCCGTGCACCGGTGGCACCCCGATTTATATTCACCACCAGGGCAAAATATTCATTGACTGACAACGGACACATTCACTCTAGCTACTACTACAAGTACAACTGTGGATAGGATGAGCAACAAACGTAACTAAAGACGATGCAGTACTACTACGTGCACCGTGACTTCGTGAACCGCGCGTGGCGCAACTCCGAGAACTGAGAACTTCCTTCCAAGGTTTGAGGTATTGAGGACGGACATTGGTATAATATTGTACCTAGAAAAGTCGGTCAGAATCAGTCGTACGAGCCCGTAGTTAAGTGGTGATTTGAAATATCATACCCTTGGAAGACCTGGCGAGCAACTTGTGGAGGCGTTCACTTGACAACATCATCATCCTGCTCTTCAGGCTGATTGTCTACGTGTGATAATGTCGTCAAAATGTTGCCTTGAAGTTGTAAAAGATCCTTACCACCGCTGTTCTCGCGCCCCTTTCCATCATCGCCTTCAGGACCCAGCTCGTCGATCTCAGATGGCTGTTCATGAGCATCCGAGTCACGGTCCTTGTCTGCGAGATTCTTAGAACCTTATTGTGCACAAGACGACTCTAGCATTACCTTGCGTGACCGCCGCTCTTGTTGTCGAAGTCTTAGCAATGGCAGATGTCTTGGCGGACGGTTTCGCGGACGGCTTTGCGGACGGCTTCGCGGAAGACGACGGCTTGGCAGAAGAGGACGGCTTCCCAGAGGAAGATGGCTTCGCGGAGGAAGATGGCTTCGCGGAGGAAGATGGCTTCGCAGACGCCGGGGTGCTGGACGTAGACGCAGGCTTGACGAGCTTCCGGAGCTCAGCCGCAAAGTCCGTGAAATTGCCGTCCTGGTCCTGTTCGTCTTCGGACGTGTCCACACCCTTGCCTTCGATCCGGGTGCTGGGATGTTGTGATATTAGTGAGTATTGACCTAGAAGTCTCAGACGGACATACCTGATCCGACTCCACAGGAATGTCTTCATGTCCTGGTAGTAGTCGGGGGCGCTGGTGGATATGGCTCCGAGCACCGACATGAGATTATTCCACCTGTCAACACGTTAGCCAGTGAACATGTAAGTGGTACAGTCTTACTTAGGAGCATATTGCTTGTTGGAGAATGAGACCGGTGTGCCAGTCGCTGTCTCCCTCAACGCGACCTCGATCTTGATCAACCGGGGTCTTTGTCAGGATCTCACAACTAGGGACTAGAGCACTCACCGAATTGCAGACGAGACAGATTAAGTTGTCGGGCACGTCGCTGAAACGTTCCACCGGCATACTGGCTCCGGAATGGCCTTGAAACCACTGCTGCACCACAACCTCCGCGATCACCGGGTGCCTGAACGGAAGCTGTATCTTCACAAAGCTCTCCTGGGTCCACCGTGCAATTGGTTAATAAAATTGTTCTACGTGCTAAAACCCTGACTGCTTACCTTCGTGTCCACTCGGTCCTTCCGCCAGACAATGTGCATGTCGCCGAACACGAAGTTCGGAATCTCGAGCCTGGTTGACTTCGACTTCATGGGGTGCGCCTTAAGGAGCCAGTGTGCGATAGACATGCGTTGCTGTGTTGAGAGGGTATTCATACCGTACGCATGCTCAATGACGGCCTTGGCTTTCTTCTTCACCTCGTTCCGCAACTGCGATGCCGTCGTCCATACCTGCAGCCGCTCGTCGTGTGTCCAGTCAACGGTCGATTATTTAGATGGACCACTCACCACCGTATATACCCTCTTCGTCAGCTCATCGCCATCCTCGGGGTCCTGCAACATATTGTAGCCGCTCTTCAGGGTCTTCACCTTATGCCCCTCCTTGTCGCGCGTGTCACGGGCTTCCTTCAGGGCAGTGCTGACAGCGTCGAGGTTGGTACTGAGGCGAGAGCTGGAGACGGTCGCGTCACTGGTCCACGCGCAGTTGAGAGTGAGGTAAAGACGGAGGCAGTTCTGCGCGACGTTAATGAGAGGGCGAATATCGCCAGGCAGATTGCCCGCCTTGATTCGCGGACGAGCCTTGACCCGAGCTACTTTTCCTGTGGCTTGTTTCTTTCCCTTTGATTGTGTCACGTCCTGTGCTGCAATGTCGATAACCTTCCCTGTAGATTCAACACCGGACTCACCACGACATCGTCCGATCCATCCTCGTCGTCTCTAAAATCCTCAATCCCACTGTCCTCGCTGCTCTGGTCAGATATGATCTTGCCCGAGTGTTCGTCATCGTCGTCGTCTGAGTCCGCGGTACTGGGCAGCTTTGAGATTGCCTTGCTCTTGCCCTTCGCCTCCGGCGATGACCATAGGTCAGGACTTTGCAAATTTACCAATATTAGCGACTTACCGAAACATCTATCCTCACGAAGGCCTGCTTCTTCAATTGGCCGACCTTACGGGGTGTTTTGACAGGGCTTTTGGCGCGGCCTTCCGACTGATCGGATGCGGTCTCATCATCCTTGAGCGCAAGTCCACCCTTCCTACGAGAGCCTGTGCATGGAGTTAAGGATTGATAGACCGATGCGTGCAATAAACATTTACCAAGTGACTGAACAATCCTCTGCTCGCCTTCATCGGACACCACGGCGGTGTCCTTGCGTTTGTTCTTGGACACTTCCTTAGTAGCACCGCGTGTTGCTGATGTGCGATGTAAGGAACAAAGTCGAATGTAATAGTTGGGGTGCTACTGACCATGCACGGGCGAGGGCTCTCCATGTGAGCGTCGGCCTCGAGGTCGTCATCCTCCTCTTCTGCATCGTTCGCTGGCTCCTCCACGTTCTTCGATTTTTTGCATGCCGGCTGAGTTTCGTCATCTTCGGTAGCGGCTTGTTCTGCATCAACTAACGCCTTCGCTCTCTTGCGCACGGCTGCGTTGGCACTGAAGTAAGCGATCACGACCGTAATGCGTTGCACACTCACCAGTTTGTTTTTCCACTACCTGTTTCTGCTTGGTGCCGTCCTTCGTTTGAGAAGCTCCCCGAGCATCTTCTCCTCGCTTTGAGACAAGGGCATCGCATCGCCATCCACGTCGGGAGACGCCGCCTTGGCTGAACTTGTTGCCCCCCGCGTCACTTTGCCCCTTGTTCCGCCGGGCTTCTTGCGCTGCGCAGCGGGCAGCTCCTCTGGCTTGGTACTCGAGCGCGTCTTGCGTGTAGCCATGGTCGACAGAGCCAGAGAGAGATCGGATAGCGGGTCAAACGAGACACCGACCTTACCAGTTCGAACTTCTTCGTGTGCACGGAAGCTCGCATAATATTCCCACAGGGCGGAGAGCCGAGGCAGAAGCTTAAGGTACTTGTAGACAAGTGATCAAGTAAAAGTGACCGAGCTGTGTGAGGATCAACATACTATAGCACGGTACGCACAA
>NW_025955802.1:0-6634 GCF_022376445.1 Fomitopsis serialis
ATGTACGATGATGACACCCCCGGTATGCCGCACCACAGCGACGAGTGCTTCAAGAATCTACGGAACAAGAAGGCGTTCATTTCAGAATTTGTCCGGCTCCATTACGGTATGCATCTTATCCGCGTGATCTCACTGGGTACTAACGGCGACGCAACAGTGGCGTATACAAAAATGCCGAGGTTGAAAGTCCCCTGGGTCGCTCTCCAGGCGACTCCGGAGAAGCTTCTCGAGGCTGGGTCGCTTCCTAACGGTGTCACCCTCCAAGAACCGTCGCATCTGAAACAGGCGGAGGTTGACTCTCTTATCGCACACTGGCGGACAAGGGCTAATTCCTCACGGCTTGCCTTTGTGATGCGTTTCATTGCGTACCGAAACCATCAAAGCGAAATCGTGTCTCTGGAGCATGAGGAGCCGAGGACTGCTTCCCGCCGCGCTGCCCGGAGTGCCCGCCCGCGGCGTCAATCGTCCCCCCATCCGAAGGGTCGCCGCTCACGTCCAAGTGGCTCGAAGCGTGCGAGCGTCACTCCGGAAAAAGACAGTGACGCATCCGATGGAGACGACGAGCGCGACAACAGGCACGAACCTGAACTGCAGTCAAATGCAGAGGGCAGTGACGTGGACTCCGCTGTCCAACGCGATCTAGCGGACGAGATATCGTCGTCTTCTTCATCGTCCTCATCTTCCAGTTCCTCCACCGGCAGCGATCCCGCTACCCCGCCGCCTCCTCGTCACGACAAAGGTAACCCGTTCGCCCTGCCTTCGCCGGAACGCCCACCGTCATCCATCAACGATGTTCAACAAAGCGGGGAGGTCAACACCGCGCTGGTAAAGCAAAGTCCGCATTCGGACATCCTCCCCGGTTCAGACGCGGGGCTGCCGTTTCGCTCCTCGTCGTCGACGCCAGAACCTCCGATGCTCGTGGTGGATCGTAAAGGCAAGGGACGAGCCGATGTGCCTCCTGCCTCCGACCTTTTTAGTCCAATGCCATCTCAACGTCCGGCCGCACGTTCCAATGCAAAGGCACGAAATCCTCTGTTGAGGTTGACGTCGGGGCTTGTAATTGAGCGCATGAGCAGTACAGCCGTGCAGGGTAACCCGGAGCGGTTGTCAGAATCGCCATGTCCACCCCCACGGGTCGTGCCCCGGCCCCGTCGGCGGGATGGGAACACTGCCGGCCCATCCCAGGCGTTGCAACCTATTATGTTATCCCGGAGCGGGAGAGTGGTTCAGCATTACGATCGCGCCCAGGAAAAGTAGGCCGCTCGGGAAGGACTTGCCCCGGAATTGGTCGTCCCGTACTGCACGGACGGCCTCGGTGGGACCTTCAGGTACGGCTGGTGCTCCCGCAATGTCTTTGGTGGCCCCGGTGGATGTTGCCGGTCAAAATGCCAGGGAACCCACACCGCCAGCATCATCAACGGGCTCGGATGGGGTCTCGGACGAAGAGGCTGTAGAAGACGGAGCACCTGCAAAAATGAGGGATGATGTTTCTGATCGCATGCAGTTCCTCCGAGAACTGTCCAGAAACAAACACTATTGTGTGTTGCTGGATGGAATTCCCGCTTTGGTAAGGCCGCTCGTCATGTGGATGGATAGTACCTGCTGACTGGGAGCGTCCTGTTAGTCACAAGCCGGGTCATGGCGTACATCAAAGACTTGGGAATGGGGCATGTGGTCTTACCGGAAGAGTCATTGCCCGCCCGCTGCCCACAACAACGCTGCCGAAATTCGATCTTTCAAATCATGGCTGAGCAAGATAACGACGAGCATGAAGGGAACGACAATCAGCATGGTTGAAGCTCAAACCCTCGCTCTGACAATCGGAATGCTGCTGCATGACTTAGAAAAGTCATTGTCGAGCAACCGTGATAAGTATCAGTTACCGGATCACGTACTTAACACTCTGCATGATCACGCGTTCGTCAAGGATCGCCTGCTGTATGCTTGCAAGTCACTGGCGAAAGAGTGGCAGGAAGTTCCAAAGCGGTCGAAGCGCCTCATGAATCCTCCAGGTACCGGGTCGGATGCATCTGCCATTGGCACGAGGATCCGGAAGCGCGGCCGCAAGGGCGAGCCCGTGTCTCCGACGAAGGGGCAACGTGCCGCCAAGAAGCCCCGGCACTAGTGGGACGGTTTGGTAGAAATGGTGGTACGATCGTTAGTGGTGTTAAAGGCTTGTTTAGGACGCCGAGAATGAGAATAAGTCATGTATTGCCGTGTCTTTGTACTGTGTGTACAATACAGATTATGTGGGACCGGACATCCGCCACCGGACGCCCGCCCCGCCACCGGACGCCCGCCGCCGGACGCCCGCCGCCGGATGAGTGCCACCGCCCGGGCATTAGCTGAAAGTGACAACACACATCCACCCACTGCATGTGTTCCCGCCGGCGGAATCAGACCAATAGTAATCGACAGACAATCATGCGATTTCAACCCCTTGATATCATATCGTACACCGCGTAAACTACGCACACGTTCGGACGGCTAACTACACATCAAGAGAGGGGAGTTGGCTCCCGGGACGGGTTGCGAGGTCGAAAATTGTACCGGGGCTGTACCGGTTCAGCGGCCTTCTCCTTGCCTTTCTGCGGCGGCGGATCGAAGCACCTGTGCATTCTTGATCAGCTCGCGGACCACGCGGTCACATCGCTCACTCACAGTGCGAGGGGAAGCTCCAGGTTCTCTTCCGCGGTGCAAAAATATTGCAAGTGTCGCTCACAAAGACGTTTTCCCGGCCGCCAGATTCGCGTGTTTCACAAACCGGTCGCGCGCGCGAACCTGCCTGTCGTCTTCCGGATCCGGGAGACGCCCTTCTCTGATCCTCGTATCCCGTGACGATGACGGCAGTTTCGCCCCGGTCCGGGAGAAGCCCTGTTTTGAGGGGGCTCAGTAATGGAGCCATGTGCTTGGGGATGGTACTCACAGCTCACAGGAGGCACGAGCTTGCTCCTCTCCAGACCCCGAATCCAGTCGATCATGCACAGTATGTCGTTCACGAATGCATTGAATTCGCGAGGCCCCTCGACCTCCGGAATTTCCTCGGGCACAAAGGGACCGACCCGGCACTGGCAGAACCAGTGCAGGCTCTCCGCCGGCAGTATGTAGCCAGAGATGACGCCAACCATGCTGTGGAGGTGCATCAGACAACTGTAGTACATGTCACAGGCACTTACACTCACCTTGTACTTTGTGGCTGCAGCTTGTGGGGCGTGGATTGTAGATCCTATAGACTCCAGTGCTATGTCATGATGGTTGTGTTACTAAGTCAGTCACGTGAATAATACCCACGATATGGACTTCTCCCGTGTGCCGCTATCATGGTACATGTGCCGGTGAGTGTTTCCTGCCGGATGTCAAACAAACTTAGGGTGTGAGAACAAAGTGGTCCCATGTCGCGGACGGAACATACCCAAATATATTTACACACGTTCTGTATATTGTCGTCCGCACTAACTCCGTGGCTGGAAAGCACCCCGGGAAGGCCGGTGTCATTGCCTTGATTGTAGCTGCTACTATCGCGGCATGTATTGCGGGTCCCATGAGTGCGCTGCACATGTGGGGTGCAGCGCAAATTGCTATCTCAATGCAGTCCGGACGGGGCATCAGCTGTGTATCACCCAGTATTCTTCTACGGAAGACATATCCGGGCTTCTGTGGACAGTGGATAAGCATGCGACGTCGGGTTGTGTTCCACGACACAATGCACGCCCCTTGATTGGGCAGCAGGCATGCCTCCGATGTGGCCCTTGTGACCGCACTCAACAGCGGCACATTAGCAAGCGAGGCATTCCGACGTGTGATGTGCTTGGTGTATAAAAGGGCGCACAGCGCTGCCACGGATCTCAGCAGCGCAAGTCTCACCGCTGTGGTCGGGACAGGCTAACATTGGAAACATGGTACGCCGGGCCGCTTCGATCGTGCACGCGAAGGACACTTACTAGGTCCAGTTTTCTTTCGACGGTCACCCCGATGTGGACGACCAACTCCGCGAAATGGTCCACCACTGGCATTTGAAGCCGGCCTCCACGCAATTTTCCCAGTATGGCGCGTGGACAAGGTACTTTACCTTGCGATTCCCCCGTACCTTGATCAAGCCACAAGAGCCGCTCCGCCCGTCTGTCCCCGGACAGCATATCCTTGACGCGGTGCCGGGCGGGCGTGGAAATGACGAGCGAGCGGCCGCCGGTCAAGCGCTGGCTGGGCGGCCCCCGACTAGTGTCGACTGGGACGGTATGTACGATTTCTGCAGGGCTTCCGGACGCAACCGCAACTGATTATTGACAGGAGGGATTGTGTACTCGCGCACGAAGTCCGGCACGAAGTACCCCGACTTCCTCATCAGTTCGTACTACGGCCTCAAAGAGCCAGGGGGTCAGGAGCTTGAGCGGGAGGTGCCACGCCTCGTTGTTGAAGTCGGGTCGCTGCGTCCCGACGAGGTGATTCCGACAATCGACGACCGGATCGCTATATTGAAACAGCTGCAATCGTACATGGCGCGAGTCGTCGCTCATGTGGACCTCACGAAGCATGAGCTGCCGTGGGGGCTAGCGATCATCGGGACTTACGCAGCGTGGTTGCGCCCTAGCCGCCGCAACGCCCAATGCGCATGGGAGTACATTGGCGGCTTTCACTCCGGTCGCGGATACTGGACGAGCATCTACGGGCTCGAATTCCGAAAGTATATCGATGAGCGGGCGGACAAGTGCCGTCTCGACTCCATTGCCTACGCCCGTGCGTACCGGGAGAAGCTCGATAACCTCCAGAACGCGCCGCCGGAAGTCATCCTCCCAGCGTAGACAGTCAATGTATCATCTCATGTTAACGAATGGATGTGTACGCAGAACCGCTTCAGAGTGCAACCGATCCCAGGTCATGAGGGTATGCAGAAATTCCACCACGGTTTCCTTCTGTCCGGCGTCCGGTGTCCGACAGCGGGCGTCCGGCGGCGGGCGTCCGGCGGCGGGCGTCCGGCGGCGGGCGTCCGGCGGCGGGTGTCGGGGCACGCTCGCATGGTAAGCCACAGCCATGAGAAGTCGCCAAAGGTCGTGGATGCTACATTGCATCCCTTCCCCATGCAGTTTGATTAGCATGGCTGGCGGGCATCACACATTGCCGACATCGATAAACGGGCGTCATTTTGACGCCTGTGGCATCGCACCAGTGGCTGCGTGGGAAAGAATACCCGAACCGGAGAGTGCTAATCAGATTTCGTGGATCAGTAGTGCTCCTTGCTCTCTACTTTGATCTCCCACACAACTCGTCTCATCCGCCTTTCCTACTTTCGATACGATGACCTTCCCAACCGCGCAAGAAATTGAAGTCGTGTTTCATGACAATGCGGTCGCTGCAGCGCAAGCAGCGGCGCAGTCAAGCGGGGCCCCCGGGAGCACTGCCGCCGAGGATCGCGTGCTCCTCAAATCAATGGTACTGTATTAAGCTTTGTTTTCATTTGATGTAAGGTACTGACATTGTGTTTCGGCAGTGTATGGCAGCGCTCATGACAGGGTTCCAGCGCCTGTCCAATGAAGACACCCTGATGGCGTTAGGACTTACGGACGCCATGAGCCGGTTTTGGGAGGTCCTCGATGGCCCAGAAGGATCCGGGGCTGCTGCACTGGAGCGCTTGAGGGACACCGTCGTACTTAAAGACGTACCGATGGAGCACGACGGAATTCATGGAGCGCCGGGTGTGCCCCAGATGACCCGGCAGCATGGAGGGGATGGCGGTAAGTGCCGCTGGCTCTTGCATATCTCGGACCCACCCTAACTGTGTGACAAGGGAACGTGCTCATCCCGCCAGACAACGTCTCCCTCTCTGCATTTCGCACAGAAATGAGGGACGCGTTCGACGCTGAGACCACCCGAGTCGAGGCCGTCAACGAGTTGCTCGACGCGGAGATCACGAGGGAGGAGAACATGAGTATGTTACTTGAACGGAGGCACATCGGAGAGGAAGAGGACGTACGTAACCACGGTTCTCTCGCTGGCACGCGAACTCACATGGTGACCTGTAGGGAATCGCACACTACATCAATCAGCTGAACCTGCGACTACTGCCGCCGATGGTCATGCCGATTCCGGACAGTCCACCCGGGCAGTACAAACAACTCGAAAACGGCGAATACACGAAGGTGTTGAATCCCGGGGAAAAGCTACAGTATTTGGACGACATCATCGAAGCCCTGGTGGCGCAATACGCGATCATGGACGAGTACATTTCGGCCGAAATCGGGTTCTGGGAATCAGTATTGGAGGGCAGTGAGCGGGAGCAGCGTGACTGGTATGCGCGGGATGCCCTGCACCCGTGATGGAGGATTCGACTATTTCGTCCGTGGCTTTTACCGAGTTCCGTGGGTTGGAAGACATGCACGAAGGGTAATGAATGTAACATGTCGGACGCCCTTCGAATCTGTTTGTTTGTTTAATACATATTGTACAATGTCCCGTGCCACAGTCCTAATGTATGTCCACCTCCACAATGCTGACTACGGGCCGATCACGATGCAGGCGGCGACGCGAGATACCATCAACTATTGCAGGACGCCTGTCGCGTTTGCAACGGCTGCACCTGCCACCACTGGCTCGTCATCTATTCCGGCGGGCGTCCGAGGGGGCGTCGGGCGGGCGTCCG
>NW_025955803.1:0-6551 GCF_022376445.1 Fomitopsis serialis
CATGCGCACGCGGAACCGGCTCACTAAGACAAGACTGCGGAGACGAACAGTCCGTCTCTTCGCGCAGCAATTTGATACCGGCAGGTTTACTTGCGAGACCCCTGAGCATCGCCTCGCCTGCCACCGTGACGGTATCTGCTGTGGACAGCAAAACGATTCCATTTGGCTCTAACGACAGGTATTAGGAAGGCATACCGACGAGCAGCAAAGCGACACTCACACATTCAGTTATGTACACATGCACTGAAGAGAAATGTTAGTGTAGTACCAAAATGCGGAATCGGCCCATGTCTCACCTCTAAAGAGCTGACGACAGTTGACGTGGCATGACATTTCCTCGCAAACCGCGTCAGCTGAGATGAGCACTGAAACTGGGCAAGGAAACGCACGTTCGGGCCAACGTAGTAGACTGCGAGTATAACCGTGTTAGCAATTGTTACGTGCGGCGAATTGACTCGACTCACAATGACGGAAACAGACTCTGTTCTATACATACAAGACGCATAGCAAGCAGGGTATAATGAGAGCAGAGGTGGTATTCGAGCGATAGAAAGCGGCGAGGGGGATGATGGCGGTAGAAGGCCAACAAGCCCAGCTTATATAGCTCGTGCCTTGGCAGAGCTGGTCCGTGCGTGCTCAAGCGCGCTACGTGTGTATCGCACCTTGCCGTGGCGCGTACCCAGCGCGGCCTCGTGTCCCCGCACCCCGTCGTGCGCTGGCGTCGCTTACCGGCTTCCAAGCTAGTACCTGAGCCGCACCAATTTCCGAGTCTGCCTACCGACTTTCCAATCGTCGGGAGGCAACGCGCGCGTTCTGATTGATGCATCACGTACGGGCGCCCTTGGAAGCGCCGCTCGGCTGTTGATCGCAAGCAACGCATTTCCCGCGGACGTACCTCTTGTAGGACTAGTAGACCTTCTCGCAAATACGACACAGGCCCTTTTGCTGCATTTCGGCGCACGTTTGAGCACTTACTGCGTCTAAGTCATTCAGAGGCATTAAACGAGGATATCATGACTCAACTCACGTACCACACCAGAGCAGAAAGCATAGCCAGCCCGAGAGCAGCAGAGAGACGATCGCACAGACGCACGAAACTAGGCGCCCGTCTGCAGCGGTTGAGAGCCTCGTGTTTGGCGATCGGCCAGACGATCTCCAGCCACTCTGAGCCTCCGTTCCCTCCGTCTCGACTTGTCTTTGTCGTCCTACCTCTGCCACCTGCTCCCTCCGCCCGTCCCGCCAATTCTGTCTGCACAGATAGATTTGGGCTGCAGAGACGAGTCCGTCGATACGCGCAATGCCCGGGTACTGCTATGTCTACACTTCTGGGCGCGCGTTTTTGCTCGGATCCACCATCTGACCTGCCACCTCGAGTCCCGCTTCCCCTCGCCTTCACGCCACCTCCTCACCCCGTATTTACCAGGTTTATTGCTACGAGAATGCAATGATACGCTGCGAAACTCCGTCCGAGGTCGTCCGGGACGAATCCGGGTACGGAATGTCGTATTCGGCGATGGTCTGCTCGCCACTACTCCAGAGCACCCCGGACCGCCTCCCGTGCGTCGTCTGGACACCGGTGGCCGTCGAATGACCACGCGAAATGGGTATGTACTGAATGCTAGCTCTGAGGCCGTGCGAGGCGTGGATTACGAAGAAATCGCACTGACATACGGGCTCGTCCGAGTCCCGGTCATATGCATAACACGAGCACAGCCGTTGGTTGCTGAACCAACCGGGCCTCCGCCGAGTAACGAGCTCATCCGCGTGTAAGTACCATTACACTTTTGCAAACGACGCTCTCATCACATACTGTCCAGTCCTGACGTCACGGACACGCCCTGCCGCCGGTCGGTTCCTCGCTCTCGTCAGCTCTGCGACAGCGGACACATTCTTCGACTGTAAGCGGCAAGCCACCGCGCGATCTCTCCGAATCTGCGCGCGCCGCTCTGGACGCCACTGATCGGGCTGTCACTCTACTAATCAGAGCCGATACGAGCTGACGGAACATTTCGATTTTGCTAGCTTTGCATGTTGTCCCGGGAAACAGGTTTCGGATATACTGCTACCGGGCTATTCGTACAGGTCTGTATGGAATGTCTCGTCGGCTGTCTGCTCTGATCAGTGCGCAAGTCCAAACACTCTGAACCATTCCCAGGCTGATCCGGCCCAGTACGCCCTCCTCGCTCGTCTACTGTTCTCGCTCTACGAATGGTCCTCTCGACTACAATTGACTCGACTCATATGCCTTTCAGTTCGAGTCTGTCAATGAAACAACGCCTAGAGCGGGCACGTGTTGGGCTCACCATCAGCGGACCGACCGCGCACGACACGGCGACAACGAGTTCATCCGTATGTAAGTACCATTACATGCTCTCATTACATACGACGTTCTCATCATGCCGTCACCAACTGTTCGGCCCCGACGTCTCCTACCGCCGTTCGTCGTTTCCGTCACCTCTGCGACAGCCGACACGTTCTCCCGCTGTAAGCGACGAGCCAAAGCGTGGCTTCTCCCTCTCCTCGCCCCGCTCCTTTGAGGCCACATATCCGCCCGTCGCTGGCTGGCTGCCGTAGTGCTACTTACCGGCTACAGGTCTGTGTCGAATGGCTCGGCGGATGCCTGCCCCAATGTGGGGAGGGCAGAACCCTCCGAACCGTGTCTTAGACTGGCCAGGTATGCCCCGTCTGCCTCGACTGTTGTGCCGTCTTTACTCATATCGCTCCAGACAGGCGCGCGCATCTACGATCGACTCGACTCGCGTACCTGCGAGCACATCGCCTTCCCGCCTTGGACTCACCCGGATCGGCAAACTGGCCGCACACAATGCAACGAGCTGCTGCGGCTGGACGACAGGTGGGTCAGAGCGAGCAAGAGACGGGACGCGCGGCACGTACCGCGTAGCCCGTCAACGAGTCCCACTCTGCGGCTTGATCCGACCTCAGTGACGCTGCCGCCGCAGAGCTGCCAGTGATGTTGGCAAGCTCGGTATCTGGAAGTGGTGTAACATGTGGATCTATCGTGACCGCGGACCGCGGAAAGACGAGGCTGAGGGCAATGCAGGTCAGCCGCGCAGGGTACTATAGAAGGCCGCGGTCGAGAGAAGGCCGCGGCAGATCATGTGTGCCTTCGACAGTACTGGTGCGTGACGGAGCAGAGAGGAACGTCGACAGGGACTGTACAGCGAGGTGGGTTGGCCAGACAATTGGTACATGTCGGTAGGAGTGTTGGATGTGATGCGGCCACGAACACGTCGATGGCAGTCCTGAGCGGGCGAGAAGTGAAGTGGATACTTCAAGTTACGACACCAATGAGCGAGCGAAAGAAGGCGCCGACGACCCGAAACAGTGAAGAGCAAGACTGGCAGGGAAGTGTACTATATGGCATCCCGCAGCCTGTCAACAAACCAAACAGCATCGGGTGCTAGGGCGGCGATCAGCTTCGGAGATGATGGTTTCCCCGGTGTGACTGCATTTGATGTCGCTACTCGCTAGTAAGTCTAAATGAGGACATTCCGCATGATCTCTTGGGGGCAAAAGACGGGGATTTTTCTGCACGCTCTAGAGCTTCAGGGTGATCCTTGGTACCTCTTACATGATATAGCAGCTTCCTGAGACACACATGTGGTCCATGGATGAGCTCGTGATGGTTCGTCTATGGCCATAAGTGGTCCGAAGGATCATTGGCTGCTGCAAGAGCTGGAATAGGGCCGTGCAGTGTAGTATAGATGCTGAATGCTATACAGACCATTTCTCGGAGACTTAGCTTTTCGACTCAGGAAACAGAATGTAATAACCCTGTGATTCGTACAGAGCCATCCTGTTTACTACAGGCCACATCAGTTCGATCAGGCCAAGCTTATTCTCGTCTGATCTCACATTGTCGACTTGCTTCGGAATTGAATGCAAGCGCGCAAGATTCACTAGTACATCGTGATTCATTCACTCACATACTTCAGGTCAAGACAGTCCAGCCTTTATTACTGACACAAGGCCAGCCAGATTGTTCATGGGCATGCATGACACTTGTTGATTGCTACAGAGCTCAACACTCACACTACCCATTTCTCGTCTCAGTAATTGGCTAGGTACGAGCATCCTCATCGCCTCATGTACATGCCCTGGCGCGCGCTGATCCGAGTTGTCGCCGACTCGTCGGGCCAGGGTCTGCCTTCTTGTGGTGTCCACGTCGCACATAGCTACAGTAGCCGAGACATGTTCCCAGCCGACACTTACATTTCCCGGAACTCGACCACTCCGTCGTAGCCATCCTCTGAGCAGTTTTCGTGCACCCGACGACGACGATCATCCCTCTCAGCACCATGGGCGACAGCAGACCCACTCACAATGGTGATTCGCAGCCCACCTTCGCCGTCAATGCACTTCGCGGCCGCAACGACGCGGCCACGTCAACGCCGTATCCGCAGTCACCAGGCCCTCAGCGAACCCGCAACTCCTCGTGTTTCCCTGACCATCGCCACCCTCAGCCCGGCGTCGCGGGCGGAGCCCGCTCTCGCTCCTTGTACGGCTTACCGGCTCCAACCGATAGCCGTCACGACCGACAGGTGTTCGACGTCGACACCGGTGACCATCAGCAGGTCATGCATTGCTTGAGTGGGTGCCTGGTCACTCAGGGCGTCCTCGAGTCAGCACTCACCCATCTGCTGTCCAGGTGACCGCCGCCAGACGGCGACGATCTCCAGTTCCTCGCCGCGCCGGGATGGTTTTGGACTCCAACCGTGAGACAAGCACAGCCCGTCCAAGAACGACGACGAGCTGGACTCTGTCCAGCGAGTCTTCAGCGTGAGCAGTCCTGGGCAGCGCAAGTGAGTACGCGGTTCATACAAGCCTACACGCCACTCACCCGCCGTTCTCCACTGAATGTAGCTGTCTCGCGACTCACCGTCTATCGAACGTCGCCGAACGGCGACGATCTCCAGTTCCTCGTCTCCCGAGGCAGTGTCGTGGACGGAAGGCTTCTCGGACCGTCCAACGGCAACAGCCAGCGAAACGGCGTCACCGTCTGCGATCGTCACTGACGACGACAGCCTGCAAGCCATTCGAAGTGAGCACATAGTCCGCAAGAACCTGCCGTGACACAGCGTACTTACTTGCACATGGTACAGCTGTCTCAGGTATCCGGGTTGTCTTGCGTCGACGCTGGACGTCCTCGGTCACACGTCGCGGTCCGCCCCTCGACACGCCTGGCAGCGCACTCGCCGGGCTCGTCCAATGGCGGAATAGCCTCCCCGTCAACGACCGCGAGTGCGCGCTGGATCTGGTGACCACAAATCTGCTCGACACTCACCGAGCCATTTCCGTCCTGCTGCCCGCCTGTCAGACGACGGCGATCTCCAGTTCCTCCACGCGTTCGGTCGACGACGCGGCTGCTGTGGTCGACGGTGAGCCGGAACCCGGAGGACGACGATGGTAGCCGGTTCCTGGATGCGCCCGGCTGAGTCCCAGGCTCGCCAGGCAGCCTGCAGCTGTACGCGGTGAACAAGCACCAGCGCGGGTGGCAGAGGAGTGAGTGAGTGAAGTTCCGGGTCTCGGACGATCCGCACGTCACTCACGTGCTTGCCGTCGACCGCCGCCGGACGACGACAATCTCGTCGGGCGTCTTGTGCGCGTCCGAGTTGGAAAAGCGGGCTGGAACCGACATGCCGCCGACGTACGTGGTCGGCGGGGATCAGCTCGTAAGCGACCACTCCCGGTCGCAGCTCCCCGCGTGCTGGTTGGGCAAATCGACGTGCCCGGTGGCCGTCCGACTCTCATGTGCGCCGGGGGTGACTTGCGTGTCGCCGGACTGGAAGGCCCCGCGAGGCGGATCTGTCGACACAATCGGTACGCGGACATTGCAGACGGATGGTGCATCCACTCACGCCCACGCAGTTTTCCACCTCCATGTTCCAGGACATGGCCTTGCGGTCTTGCGTGGTGGAACGCGGGTCGGGCTCCGGTCGTGAGGCCGAGTTGCGGGACGGTCACAGGCAAGTGACGACCGCGTCACCAGATCAACGACGATCCCGTCAAGTCAGCGATGAGTGCGAGCGAGCAGCAGCCGATCTGTTCAGCGGATTGTGCTCGGTGCCGCGAAACGCGGATGTTCGCGGAACGCAAGGTTGACTGGCGAAGAAGACACGACGTATCGCGATCCGGCGAGCAGGGTCTGTCTCAGTAAGTGGTGAGTGAGTGTACTGCATCCCGCGGAGCTGTACTGACCGTGTGTAGTGGTGCCGGGTTCGACCGGGGTGTCCAGGCGAGAGACGCTGGCAGGGTGATGACCGAAGACGACACGACGCATAGGGTTCCGGCGAGCGGAGTGGTCGGGTTTAGGTTCCCACACCCTGGCCCTACTCGTCTGTCGCGTTGGCGACGGTTCGGTAAGTGTTTGCTCTAGATTCGCGTGCAGCTCTACTTGGCAGGTGCTAGCG
Organism: Fomitopsis serialis; assembly: GCF_022376445.1. Taxonomy (NCBI): domain Eukaryota; kingdom Fungi; phylum Basidiomycota; class Agaricomycetes; order Polyporales; family Fomitopsidaceae; genus Fomitopsis; species Fomitopsis serialis. The sequence goes on from NW_025955803.1 coordinate 6,432, forward strand.
TCCATTGCGACTTGAATGTGGAGGTGGTAGCGAGGTTCTGGGCGGGGCGGGGCGGTGGACATGAAGATCGACGAAGACACGACACATCGCGTTCCGGCGAGCGCGGCGTGTTCCTGCACC
>NW_025955804.1:0-6452 GCF_022376445.1 Fomitopsis serialis
GTTGTTCTCTGCTTGGTTGCCAGCTTCAACGTGGACATCCACCGATCTCGCAGCGATGCTTTCATAGAAACGAGCATCTGCTTTCATATGGCTGAACTACTATAGGCGAAGGTTCGATTGCATCTGGCAGAATCGGGCAACTTGGTCAGTCACAGCAGTGATTCTCTGTTTCATACAATACAGTTTACGCCACACTTGCCAACGTACTGCCGCGCGGGCCATTTCCTTGTACGTCGGAGATAGAACTGCAGGTGTCTGTGGCGAAGTCGGATGTTGCATCATGATCAGTATGCGTCCTTCTCAACATCTCACGAATGCTGACCATTCAAATATTCACCTCTAGTCTGCTCGTGTCGCATCAATTTGAACCACTCCTTAAGTGTTTGTATTGGATGAATACATCCTGTTCGTTGCAAACGGCTCATTGATATGCGTGGTGAGCACGCTTTATAGCGGAACAACTTACATTTCAGTTTATCCTGCGTCGCCCGGGCAGTCCGGCCACCCAATCGAATGCTTCATCAATCTGCCGATGCGGATGTTACAGCGATACGAGCATGCCTGAAAGGTCATTGTAAACCTCGGTAGGCATGTTTGAGGATGCATAAGTACTGACAGGTAGCGCACTGCGTCGATGACCCTCGGGAACCTTCCGGATGGTCGTTGCACAAAGGCAGCGATGCTCCAACGCCAACGTAGGCAAGTGGTGACGTACTCTTGCATAGCTGTACTTAGAGCTTCTGACAACCGCATCGTAGGAACACACCTAGATCCCCCACCCTGTGGCCCGAGCTTCTGTCTATCTTGGCCCTCATCTCGCCTACGAGGACCGCTCTGGGTGGCGTGGCTCTGATACTTCTATGTCGGGTCGCTTTCCCGCGGCTTGAGATATTGATACTCAATGCGCCCTTCAAGTTCGAGGATACCTCACAAGAGGTGGTAGTTGTCGCCTGAGTTCCGAGTCCCCCCCCTGCCTTCAACTGTAACAGTTCTACTGCGCCCGCCGGACTCTGACGTATTGACGTCTTCCCTGTGGGAGAGCACGGCTAGCACGGCTTCCAATACACTTGATCGTAGTCCAGAAAGTACGTGGGCACTTCATGTGGCTGTCCCGGCTGACCCATGTTCTCGAGGGCGTCGCTTGTGCGCCGGCGGAGATGGATGATGTGGTCTACGATGTCTACTCACGGAAGGACTGCAGGACATCGGGTAACGGAGTTCCGCGAACGGTACATGGTGAGGCGTCTAACAGACTTGCATAACGCACATTTACTGACTAAGCCTATGTGGAGCTCCTCCCCAGGTCTGCACGCGGCCAATACATAACTCTTCCACCCGTTCTCCTTTCCCGTTCCCTTCCTCCGCGCGTTCGCTACAGATCACGAAGCATTACCTTTGAAGCTGCAGCTCACGAGGACCGCTCTGATTGGCATGCTTCTTCCCGCGAGCTTTCCACCGACTCGATGGTCACGGCAAGATTGTGGCAAGTTCAATCTCGAACAAGTACAGTCAGTCTCCAGGCCAAGGTGGAAAGGCACCTTGGCGGGGAAGATGAGATTGCGGCGATGAATGGCGTGCCTCGCGACAGAGAAGCTCGGTCGACTGTCCACCAGCCGGTAAGATCATACTGTACCTTCTCACATTGATGCGGTGGCGACGGTTATGAACTGATCTGACTCGTTTTCTTGCACACCGAAACCGCTGGTGGTCGGGATACCATGGTGGAATGTGCTGGTGTACCGCGGAGTTGCAAACATAATCTCAGCAACCTTTCTAACACCTCGGTCGATGGATTACTTAAATGCTCTGCGGTCGACGCGTCAAAACGCCTGTTCTTCACCTGAGGGTCGCACAGGTATCTTAGATCTATCACCAACTGGTACTGGTCTCTCGTCTAGGTACGTATCTTTTTACTGCACACTGTACAATACCTTGACATCGTGTCCCAGTGCGGAGCGGGTATGGATGAGCATCTGATTGGCGACCACAATCGGGGTCCTGCCTCGGTCCCGTACTGGGGAACATTAAGACGACCCGCTGCACCTGCTGGTGCCAGTGAACGGAATGGTGTACCTCAGGTTCCGTTGTCATCCGCGCTCGCCCAAAGCCCCATGCAGGGCATCCAACCTGAAGATCCTGGTCGCTTCTTAAGTGACGCCCGTCACCCTTTCTCCCATGAATCCTACTATCCCACTATCGACCACAGCGACACGCGCTCACCAGTACCTGAGCACCTTGCTCTCCACTCATTTCCTAGTCCGACCCATACGCCAAACTACCACCAATACTTGCCATGGCCTGGTGCTTATTCTGCTGCGGTCAACGACTCGGAAGGGCAAGCATTCCAAGACATATCGATTCCTACAGGTCGGTTTATTTTCCGAACGATTTCAACGCATGTTCACTCCTCCACTCTAAGATTCGACATATGGGCACGGCAACCTGGACCAGCAGCCACATGAACGGCGCGGAATGACCGTTGATGCGGCCAGTGGGTCACCTGTACCTGAAGACCATCTCATTGCGGGCGCGACGGGCGGCGTTCGCTTCTCACAGGTCTCAACGAATGTACGTGCTCACCAAATTGAGTATCCCTCTCGGGGTTTGTAACAATGCACAGCAGCGCACGATTTATGAGTATCATGAACCCTTCAACGTCAAGGCGGAAAGCGATCATCACGGACAGTCTACCAGCCTTCCCGCCATCGCCGACGGCATTACCACGCGAGACAGGTTTGTGGACCTGCGGCGGTTGCCTCGTTACGACTTCGTTGTCTGACATGCCAGTGATGATATGTGGACAGGCTCCCTGGAGCTACTCGAGCTGACAGCGTCACTGGAACGGCGGGTGATTCCGAACAGGCCTGGGCCGCGCTAGAAGCGATGGTCCGTAGGACCCGATGCAACGTTGGCGGCTCAACTTGCACCGGTTACATCCCCGAAGGTACCGCTGAAGACGTTCAAACACACCTCGAGACGTGCCACGCCGATCAATTGAACAGGGCTCCGAAGGGCGAGAACGGTCGGGTTGAATGCCTACTGCGCGAATGCAGTACGAAGGTAAAAATGGGTCGACTGGGCAAGCACATGGAGGAGAAGCATCTGGGGAGGCGTCGTACCCAATGCGATGGATGCGGCAAATGGTTGTCGCGCCCAGACGCGCTCAAGCGACACAAGAAGAGGTTCCACAAAGGAGTTGAAGCAACAGGTAAGCCTGCTGTAATTTCTTGTATGCGTGCGCTGGATACAGTGTCGCGGTGTCGGTGCATACCTCTCCGGCCAGGTTGTGGACCGATCGCTCCCACTTCATGACTGCGTCGTCAAGCTTCAAGCCCATCGTGTTCTGATATTGTTCGTTACAGAATCGAACAAGCACAGGCAACACGGGTATGTGGCATCTCTTCGGCTCTTTCGCTGACTAGCCGAAACTCATAATAGTACGAACTCGATAGCCTCTCAGGACCTGTCATCCACAACGCTGCATTACCGTCATCCAGCTTTCTTCCGGATAATACAGACAACATGAAGTCTATGATTCTATCCTCGACGTAACATACACCGACTTGTAACTTGTATAACTACGTCATATGGTCCTAAGCACCCGGTCTAGAATACTGATAATGCAAAACACTCTCATGGCCTATGTATATGACCACCGACTTATCCGCTATTGGCAGTCCTCATCACACGAACTGTGGTGTCCATCGCAGAGAAGGGGCAAAGAGGTAACTGAATTGACAATGTAACAGGCGAGTTATTGCACCAGCCTCTACTACACCTCGACAAGACGTCGATGAGAGCAGGACATCGCGCCTTCGATCTTCACTGCCAGTGATTCGTAGCTACTCCTCTGCCGTTGAATTCAGCCTCTAGCTTCAGCCTGGCTCGCTCTCGACACCGGCGACGGGCGTGGAATGGCATCGTTCAAGACCTAAGACCAATAGAATCCGAGTGGCGTTGTGCGTACACAAGCCCGGAATCAGAGGTTGAGCGATGCGAACGTAACTGGAAGGAGCATGGAACTTACTAGCGTTCGAGTGATTTGAAAAGATGCACGGTATAACAGGCAAAGAATGAGTATGTGGTCGTACCTACAGCCCTGGCACTGCCCCATCCGACAACTCAGAAACACAGGCCAACATCTGCACTTCGACATCCGCAGCTGGCAAGCTACGGACAGCGAGACAAGGGCGAAGTTCTAGCTGGAGAGCTTCCGTCACCTGGCGTACGGCGAGGGGAGAAGAAGCGTCCACGCCTCGCATCTCCGCGTCCGCGAGCCTCTATGCTCAAAGGAGTGTCGTTTGGTTAGTCACTCGGTTCGGAGCATTGTGATTCGAATCTCACTTGTGAGATAGATGAAATGCAATGGACTGGGCTATGAGCGGTGGAGCAGAGCACTCGGAGTGAAGTGCACCTATATAACCGATCTCGCATCCATGCGCTGGCAGGAAGTCAGTACTGTACCAATTGGTTGGAGAGACATGACACGTACTGTATGGATCCCGACAAGATGTCAGCTACTCCTTTGGATTCCACACGACGCCGACTGCTGATGAAAGCATCGTTCCACCGGGCTATTCTCGCATCGCAGAACCGACTCACCGAACGACCTATTGTTCCCAGCGCCGTCTCGTTCCACCTGTTCCACCAAGAAGTTGAACACGCCGCGATTGACGCCGTTGAAGTTCCACCTGCATGGTGGAACGTGTGGCAGTAAACGCCGCTGCGCGAGCTTCTGTGGAACTGTCATGTGCTGATACACGGGTTCGATAGCGAATTTCGCCCCTGTATTCATGAGAAAGGGCCGAGGACCGCCGGGTACTCGCCCGGCGCCGTAGTACTGACGAGCAGTCCGAGTTAATGTTCGGTGTTCAATATCAATGTTCGGACGACATGGACTTACTCCTTACGATCCTAAGTCTCTGCAGGTTCGAGGCGACATCCTTCGGACCCGTTTGCTCGTGAGATGGTGTGGATCTCTACTTCCCTATGAGTAGTTATGAGCCATAGTAAAGTTTGCGCGCCAGTGTGCCGTAACATGACAGGCGTGTGGCAGCTGTTCTCGACCTGTTTGATATGGTTGATGGGCGCACTGCATAGTCAGTGTTTCAGTGACATACGCCTCGACGGTACTCGGACCGATGGGGGGCACACGATGATCGTTGAGTGTGGGGCAAGGAAAAGTGTTCAGTACTTGGCTGAACTGTAGTCGAGCGCATATCGAAGCAGAGATGGCTATACAGAGCTTTACCTGTGTTGGAGAACTGAATGGATCAGAAGCATCATCGATGAGCATAAGGTTGACCGATGTTGGAGATGTACGGCACATGAGAACAACTTATGCTCAAGCGAGGCATATACGGAGAATGGAAAGCCTGGGATCCATTGAACGTTGTTGGTAACGTGAACTTGCAATCCAATAGAAGAGGATGCGCGAATGGTCGCGGGGACGTATCGTACGAGGTCAAGTGGTCCGACTTGCCTGTGTGGTCTCGATAGCAGACACTCACCGGCAGTCATCCACGTACAGCAGGTAGGAGAAGAGTTGGCCAGCATCCTGAAGGCAGCGAGAGATACTCGTAGACGACGGGATGTATACCACGACGAGCCGAACCATCAGAAGTGGATGGAACATCGAAAACGCAGGAGGGAAGGTGAGGCAGAGTGATTTGGCAGACGCTAAGCCAGAGAGATACCGAAATCCAGGACGTCGGTCAGCAAGTCAAAAGACGACACGTACGATCACACCATGACTGAAAGACGCAGCGTATAAGTGGATATAGAGAGGACCAATGCGATATACATACGTACCTCTTCACAGGCGTACTACGCACCTTGTCGCACTGGAGCCCCTCCCCTTCTACCTCTTCCCTGCAACGATATACTGCACGGCCTCCGTTGTACTCCCGATTGACGAATGCTGTGCTTGCTACGATGGTATCCGGGTCGTTCAAGCGTGCGTCGACACAACCGTTTGCTCACGGCGTGTACCGTCTCGAAGTGCACCACCGCCGCCGGATGACGGTAGCTCAGCCCTGAAGGTGCCGATCGCATGATAGGCATGTTCCAAGGATATGCCACGCAGTGGGCGCCATGAGTAGGAGGTGAAGGTGGGATGGAGGCTGAGCAGAAGGGGCCGATGAATCCATGAGATCGTGATCGAGCGACGAGGAGGCCGCGCCGGCGAGTGGCGGGTATGACGCCACCGGTGACCGCGCCACGGCCACTGCGCGGCGTGGCCAGCAGGCTTTGTCGCTGACAGATTCGCCCCGGCCTCGTCCGATCCGTACCATCTCGTGGATCGTTGTGGGTCCACCATTCATAGCCCTTGCTGTAAGTTGTTCGCGAAGTCGACATTAGAACAACCTTCTACGTTCAAACAACTTATGCGTACCTTCTCATATGCTGCTTTCCGGTTCTCGTCGTTGGCTCACTTTCACCCACAGAACAGA
>NW_025955805.1:0-6420 GCF_022376445.1 Fomitopsis serialis
TAGCATTACAAACCAACAGCTAACTGATAAGAACATTTGCACAGGTCATACTTAGTGCAGCACGCTACGGTCGGCGATGGAAAGGAGATGGCGCGGTGTCACCTAATGCGAACACACTGGAAGAGTACAGTACGCTCGTCCCCGCGGAGAAAAGCGGTGAGCGAACGGGAGAGAGGCGGCGGAGCGGTTGATCAGCCATGCTAGGATACGCCGAATGCCCACCGCGATCATCGCCGTCGGCTTAGCTAATGCAGAATTGCAACAGATCCCAGCGCAGAGAGGCTACCGGCACAGCCGGAGAGAGATGGGCCGGTAGCAACGCAGTGTGTTCGCTCCAGCTCGTATTGGTTGCAAGCACGGCATGGCGGGAGTCAGCCACGGAGAGGACAAGGGCCCAAGTGTGCACTACCGTACCGAGGCCTCGCCCGCGCTAGTACCATATTGTGGTTTCCTCGCGTGTCGCCGTTCATCGACAAGCAAGCTTCACTGATTATAGGCAGACACCAGCAGTTCGAAGGCAGCGGGCCTTTCGTTCTTGACATCGTGAAGCCCCGCCGCGTTCAGTTCCTCTCCTTCGCAACGCGTCGTCGTCTATGGATGACCTCGTTATTGCGCGCGTCTGGGGCGAGGGCATTGTGCGGTACTCGTCGTCAAATAGCGCCACCAACGGGCCAAGGGCCTTCGATGAGTACCGCGCGTGCGCTGTCGTCATAGGGCACATCACCGGCATCAGGTGTCCGGGTCGAACGTCATCTAGGGCTGGGGGCTCTGCGGAGAGGGCTATGTAAGTCCGGTTCTCTCGGCCGCGAGTGCTGTGGCTTGCGTGTCCGGTGGGGTTGCCCAAGAAGCAGACGCGCGACGGCGAAGGATGGTCGTCACCCAGGACAGCTCGAGCGGCAGGTCGGGCGAGACATTGATGGACTATACGGACGCCAGACGGACGTCGTTCTCAGGCTACTGTACGAGTATTCACGTCGGACGCCTACCGAATCGGCCTGCGCGTTTTCGAAGTCCCCGGCGCAGTTGGCGCCACTGATCCATTCAGTCCACCGGTGTCAGGTCAGAATGTGTTTCTGCTGCGGTTCACCGGGTATGAGCAATACCGGGCTATCACAGTTGTTCGTTGTAGAGGGGGTTGGTTGAGTGTTGGTAGTACTGTAAAGTTTGTTAGCAAGTACAGTTGTTTTTACTTACCACAGCAATTGAATTGCCTTTACACACTATAACTTGGCTGATCTCGTTGAAGTGACGTGACGTGCTGAATGGATAGACTAACCACTAGCCTACCCACTGGACTGGAATACGTGGATACGAGTGGCGTGCGTGACTGAGACGTGACTACAAGAGTTGCTGATTAAGGTAAACAGCTTACCGATCAAGAATCACTAGAGGCACTAACAGGGGCTTGAAGTCACACAATAGACTGTTAAGCTGAACTGTAGTATATTGCACACTAGGATGCCGCTTGTTAGCTTATGTTACTAACTTGCAGAGCAGCAGCTCACAAGATCTACACTGAGAATCTGGGAGAACTTGACTTCCTCATCCATGGAAAACTGGGGGCCTTATATACATGTGGGGAACAGCTTTACTCATACAGATTACACTACTTAGTCAGTCCTTACTCATCCTTAGTCATGAACACAGCTATGTACTTCAAAGCGACTCATGTGGTACAGCCTGTACTGCCATATGACATGGGTCAGCCAATCACAAGTCAGTATCTAGCACTGCCTTGTATCCTATTTGAAATACATCTGGAGGCTGTACTCTGAGACAACATGTGGATTGCCCAGCAGGCCCTAACCAGTCCGGGGGCTGTGCGTAGGCTGTGCGTGGCTGTGCTCATGCTGTACTCATGACTATGCCACCAGTCACACTGCAATCTCAAAGCCCACGTGACCTTCTAGACTAGTCTCACATGACCATGGCTATGCACTGCAGGGGGCTGTGCTGTGAATGAGTAGTCTGGTAACAGGTCATATCAATAGAAAGGAAATAGAGGTATATACCATGTTCCTTGAGCCAAACAATATTGGCTCAGGACATCTGGACGGCACAAAGAAAATGCAACTGTCCCCAGTTGCACTCTGCATCCCTGGCCATAAAAAAAGAAAAAAGTCCTACTCTTCATCTTCATCTTCCATCTCCTCTTCACTATGCTCTTGTTCATCATACTCCTCATCATCCTCAATTTCTTCATCTTCATCCATATCCAGGTCTTCATCATCATCGGCCCAGTTCAATTCTTCAATCTGTTCTCTTGACACAAATGGGAGAAGTCGGAATGCTGCAATTCCCTGTCTCCACACTGCACCATCAAGTTCGGATAGAACATATGAACCTCCTTTTGTCTGGCGGACGACACTAAAAGGCCCTAGGTATCTTGGGTGATGCTTTCGGTCGGCACTCTGTTCGACTGCCTTATTACGCACCAAGACCAAGTCGCCAGGCTCATACACCTTTCTGTTCAATCTCCTCTGATAGCGTCGCTCAAAGACTTCCTTAGAACGCAAGCGTGTATGTTTCAGCAGTTGTGCCGCACGTGCAACATCATCTGGCTTCTTCATCAACTGCTTGATTCGTAATGCTAACAGATCACTGGTAGACATTCCTGCATGGAATCCATCTACTAACAGAGTCATTTCGGCCAGATCAAAAGGGAGGACTGGGTGTACTCCATACAACAAATAGTAGGGAGAGAATCCAGTAGATTGACTAACAGTCACGTGATCAGTGAAGAACGCATGGTGAACATAGTCGGGCCATTTGTCTGCATTGCCTTCACAAGTCTTGAGGATTGACTCACGAATAATGAAGTGCCCTCGTTCTACAACTCCATTAGCTTTAGAGTTGTAGCTGGATATCTTGATTTGTGGCAACTTATATCGCTTCATCAATTTCTGAAAGGCTTCTTTGAACTCAGAGCCATTATCAGTTACCACTTCACCAACAGCACCATACCGGCACAAGATCTGTTCAAAGAAAAAGGCTGCTACTGATTTTGCCTTCTTATTCTTCAAGGATTTACCTTCACTAGCTCTTGATAAATCATCTCGAGCCGCAATGATATACTTGAATCCTTTTGCTCTAGGCATCTCCATAATGTCTAGATAGATCTTAACAAATATAGTGGCAGGGGTGGAAATCACCAGTGGTACCTCAACCTTGCGAACACTGCGGATCTGGCATTGCTTGCACGAGCTTACATGATGATGAATGTCATTCCACATGCTTGGCCAATAGAACCTTTCCTTGACAGTATGCATCACAGCTTACTCTCCTCGGTGGCCAAGTCCTTCATGAGCTTGGGTCATAATTTCCAACCTCTTCTCAGCCTTCATGATCACTAGACGTGGAGGCTGGGTACCATTACGTCGGTACATCTTTTCATTCCTCATGAAGAAACGACTTGCACTCTGGATAAAGCGTCGTTTGGCTTGCTGTGTGTCTAAGAGAGGTAATTCAGTGGATGTGAGGAACTTCCTATACTGAAATAGAAGCCTATCTGCCTTGGTGTTGGCAGAGATGAACACATGGCCATGACTCTGACTCAATAGTGCAGCATAGGATGGGATGCACTCATACTTTAGCTGGCGATGGTGCTCCTGAATTTCTATGTTCAAGGCAATATCGTCTAGCCATGAGTGTCCTCTTCTTCAGTATCCTCTCCATCCGCTAGTGGACGTCTAGATAAAGCATCTGGACCTTTGTGTCGCTCTGCAGGTACATGGATGAGCTTGAAGGTAAAGAGCAATACTCCTTGTATCCATCGATTGATGGTTGCGTTAGGCTGTAGGTCTGGCTCATTGAGCATGCCTTTGATATACTTTGCATCCACTTCCACCTCTAGGTTTTGCACTCCAGTGAGGTATAAGCGGTAGGCTCGTAAGGCACGATACAGTCCATACAGCTCCAGCTTTGGCTGAGAATAGCGTGACTCTCGCTCTGACATTGGGATTGACCCATATCGGGCAGGTCTCTTGCGTCCGGCTTCATCGTATTGTGATAGGATGAAGCCAACTGCATACTTGCTAGAGTCAACGGATAGTACGACAGGATTGTCTGAGCTATAGTCAATAGGTCGTAGAGCTGGTGCTGATGTTACTGCACTTTTCAGAGCATCAAAGGCTACCTGACAGCCATCTGTCCACTCAAAATCTGTCTCCTTATGCAACAGCTGTGTCAGTGGACGAGCTACCTTAGAGTAGTTGTGAATCCATATCCGGACTGTTCCACATAGGCCCAAGAAAGCCCGAATGTCATGAACACTCTGTAGAACTGGCCAGTTAAGAATCTTATCAACCTTGTTTGACTCTGGTAATCTGCCCTCAGGTGTACATGTCTGTCCTACAATCACAACTTCGGGGCGACAGATTTGAGCTTTGTTAGGTGCGAAGGTTGCACCTGCATGTCCTACACGATGCATGACACGATGGACATCATTTGCATGTTCCCATATGAAGCGCCGAATGCCTGGATTGGCTTTCAATACTTCTGGGTTGCCATTCTCATCTGGATAGTCTGTTGCGGGTCCTCGAACAGGTAGATCATCTATGAAGATGTTGGCTATGTTTGGGATTTCATCCTGCAAGATGAAGGCCATACACTTCTGGAACTCAGCAGGTGAGTTGGTGAATCCCATTGGTAGCGACGTGATGCGAAGAAGACCTAACGGTGTCTGAAACGATGTCATGTCTCTACTCATGGGATGAACTTTTCGAGCATCAAATCCCCAAAACAGATCAAACACTGAGTAGCACTTCCGTCCAGCAAAATCTTCAACAAAGTCATCTACTTTTGGTGGTAGACCAGCGTCTCGAATTGATACCTTGTTCAAAGGTTGAAGGTCATGGACAATACGAAGTTTGCCATTCTTCTTAACCACGCAGAACCATCTCGAACGATAGGATGATTGGCTAGGCTCATAGACTCCTGCATTAATCTTCTCCTTTAGCAGGGCTATGACTTTCTCTTTGATCCCAGGTGGGATCGGGATATTGGCAAATTCCCATGGTTCATGCGGAACCACTGGAATTATGTATGGAGTGAAGTAGTCTTCTCGGAATGTTCCCCGCTGAGCTTCTTCAAAAGCTAAGGCTTTCTCGTTAAGCTTGAGGATGTGCTGAAAAAGCTTCTCCTCTTCTGGCCACAGAAAGCCCTTCGGATTGATATTCATCTCTTCCAAATGCTCAACCGTAAGGCGTGTTCCTGGCGTGAAGTCGGGCGGATGGATGGGTAATGGCTCTAACGAGGCTAGCGGATCTTCCGGGATGCGTCGTTCGACTCGTGCATCCTCTGGGAATACTCCCGGTACAGGCTTCACTCGTCGGTCAACGCGTTTGTAAGCTCCCAAGACTTCGTTACCGTAAAAGGCAAGTAGCTCTTCGTCGGCGTCTAAGTTCAGCGAGCTGACGAACGTGTCGTGGTCGTTGGTGCGACTCTCTTGTTCCTCCCATTGCTCGTGGTCGACCGTTATCAAACCCACATACGCCAGCCATTCATCTGTGAGTTCCATGCTTTCGTTCTCACGTTCATACTGACTCGCGGTCGCATATCCGGGTGTCGTAGTCGATTCGGAAGCTGAGACTGGTGGGCGTGTGCGTTGGGCGGAAGTTGCACTGTACGGTGGGCATTGCACAGAGCTTGGTACGCCCTGCTTAGCCGAGCTGACACATGCGAGCAACTTACTTGTCTCTAGGCGCGTCGAGGAGTTGCCTGGTTGGGTGAAGTGGCGAGTTGTCGGGTTGACGTGTCGAGAGAGGCGGCGACGTGCGAAGGTACTCGGGAGATTGCCAAGTTTGACATGTGCGAGGTCTGCAGAGGTTGCGGGATTCTGGGTATGTGGTGGACCACAAAGCTCTCGTTCCATAGCTAGTTCTTGTGCACCTATATTGGTCGAGTCGAGTCGCTGCGCACACGCGGAGTACCGAATACGGCCAATATATTCGGGGCTTTTCGAGGAATTTACATCGCAGACTTGTACACTACGACTGAGTCGAGAATGCAAGCCTAATATCGTACACCACATATAGTTCGTAAGAGTCGGAACCGAGGCGCGAGTCAAAACCGAGGCATACACACAATTCAAAGCAGAAGTATACATACAAGTCGAACCATAAGAGATAAACATAATTGCGAGGCACGAGCATCCCGGCACGCTTTTGGGGCATGCCACGAATACTCGTGCTCGCGTCTAAGCACTGAAAGAGTTACAGTCACGAAAAGATACATCAGAATCGAAGGAGAAGTCAGTTCGTAACACCAATCATAAGTTGAAGCACAAGACAAATCGTACTGAGGCGGAAGAACGAAGTTGGCCTTTTGAATGTATATTGTCAGTCGTAGTAGATCGCCGTACGTCCGAGCACGAGATCTCTGTCCAGAATCGTAAGTTACCGTGACCAGTTGATACCAAGG
>NW_025955806.1:0-6103 GCF_022376445.1 Fomitopsis serialis
GACGGACAGTGGATTTCGCATGGTACGCGAAATCTACATCATCCGTCTCCGTTATTGCGAGGCGAGTGATGGCTCGTTCTGCCCAGATAAGCTCCAGCATACAGTCGGCGAGATTGGCGTCGCGCGACTCGAGGTTGCCAATTGCATCAACCATGGGCTTGCAGATGCGAATGAGCTGATCGTTGCGGTCCCAATGTGTGATGTCCCTGATACAGATACTGATGACATCCGCACTGACAGGTGTCAGGCCTCGCGTTGCACGCTGGGCATCTTCGCGCAGGCATAACTCTTGCACGGTGGCTCTGAGTGTCATAGTAAGTATATGTCATGAAACTGGTGTATATTCACATACTTGTAGCTTTGCACACTCACGGCCTGCAGTACCAGCCCGTAAAATCGGGTCGGGAAGTTCGTCTTCATTCCACGTGTGATCTTGAGTCGGAGAGCGATCTCCTCGAGCTGCCCGCCCCAGTAATGTGATTGATTGAAGTATGATACGAGGCGAGCATTCTTCGTCATGGCTGCCTTCGCGACAGGATGCGAAGCTATCTTGCCTATGATTGTATTCAGGCCGTGGAGAAAGCAATACAGAGTCTTCGAGACATGATTGTCAGGTATCTAAATTGTACATAAATGGCTGAACCACTTACGATTGTCCACGGATTCATGATTTGATATTTCCGACGAAATGCAACCATCGTGGTTGGATTGTCTGTTACGAGTGCAATGACCTGTCTTGTACTGACCTCCTTCTTCTTCAATGCATTATCCACGACTGTCAGGATACAGTCGGCTGTGGCCCTTTGACCAGACAGGTCTTCAAGGCCCAAAACTGCAGGCCGGAAGCCAACTTCGGCAAGCAGAGTTCCATAAACACTGTGTTTCAACTTGTCCTCCCAACCATCCGTCATCAGAGTAAGAGACTCCCTGTCATGGAGCCTCTGTATCTCTCTCAGATGGACTCGAGCCTCCTCGCGAGGCAAATAGGATTCAGTTAAGACGAAGCAGCTCGGAATTGCGTAGCTCGGTCGCAACTGGCGAACCCATTGGTGAAAGAACGGGTTGCCAGCCTATCAGGAAAAAGCTCTCCTGAGAATTATGGTGTATTCTCGACAATACATAGAACCCACATCATACTCCGCTATTCTGACATTATTCGCAGCATCGTCCACTACTGTACACACCATCTGTGCATATGTTCGTAATGCAGGCAATATTAGCACATGCCACTAAGTTCTCGCTACGAGCTATAAATACTCATGCGGTGCGAGAAGCCATGTAATCGCCAGAATTCGTTGCTCAGGCATTGGATACAAGAGCATTGACGTGTATACAATGTACTCGTAGACCCTTCGTAACAAGATATATTGCATAGTAATCTAAGCTACACCTTGGGTAGGACGTACTTCTCGTGCAGCCTGAAAGTTGTCATCACCAACCCTGACTGCTGAAAGCGCGGTATGCGCTGAGGTTTCCGCCGTCCACGGTTTACGAGCGAATCCGAGTCGTCCGGCACAGGCAATGGTCACCGTTACGAAGGCTCGCGCGAGCGGGCCGGGCCGTTCCAAGAGAAAAACCCGGCAATGATGAGTGAGGCGATCGACATCATGCCGAACGCGTTGACGCGACCGAAAAGAACACAAAAGCCACACAAAACCCAACCGTGAGGTCGAGCAGTGGTATGCGAGGCCTCTGAGTCTATGAGATGTACGGGGGACTGTACAGTGGTCTAGGTAAGAAGGAGGAGGACGGGCAAGACTCCGAACGACGTGGGAGAGCTTCGAAGATGTCGAAGACTGTTCGAAGACGAGGGCTAAGCCTCGGAGGTAGGAGAGAGGGTTTCGACAGGCGTGTCGAACGAACGGTGACAAGAGAGGCGAGCGACGGCAGGAGAAGAAGTGTAGAGCCTCTCGGGGCAACTACGAGCTGGCGAACGTACTGGCGAACTGACTGACTGACTTCGAACGTACTGACTGACTGGCGAACTTGCTGACTTTCGAACGTACTGACTGGCTGACGAACCTCGCCGGCGCGAGGTGAGATTGAGAGGGTAGGGGGTCTCTGAGATTTGAAGGGAACAAGTCCCAGAGTATATACAGGAAAATACGGTCCGAAGACCAAGAGAGCCAAGAGAAATAAGAAATGATGAATGAAAGTGATAAGGAAAGCAGCCAATCGGAGAATGTCACAACGCTCGACCCGGACCTACTAACACATGAGAGAATCCAACTCGGCCTTCCGCAGGTTCCGCATAACGGGCGACCGTCCCCGAACGGCGAAGGTCATAACCGGAGCCGGTGACAGTCCTCGAAGATATGAGACAGCTGCAGGAGTTCGCCTGACTTACACGAACATGCCGCACCTCGACCCAACTTCCGAAGCGTATGCTGCCCGCTACTACCGCCTCCTAGAGGTCCTCAAGACCGAGGGACTTGTCGAGCCGCGATACGATGCCAACAGTCCCGGAGAGTGGCTGGCTTGGGCTCACGGAGTCCGTTGGATGATCGTACGTGCCTCCGAACTTAGACTATCGTTCGAACCATCGAACCGACCTTCGAACAGCGATTCTTGTTCGAGTCCCGTAGCCGGGCCATCCTGCTGGCGAACGATACGCTTCCCGCTCCTAGGTCGTTCCCCGAGATCGACGAGTTGATGCGTTACCTCGACGAGGTCTTTCACCGCGATGGCAACCAGGGAGACATCCTAGGTTCGCCCTACCCTACGATCGCGTGGTCCGAGACCTTGGTACTGCTCGAACAAGTCAACCAGGCCGAGCGTCGTCCTCTCGCGAACCCGCAGTATCAGCGCGAGACGTTGATCCTGTCCGACTTCCGCCAGCTGCCCGACAACCTCGAGTCCATGGGTCGAGCGATTCACAACATCGCAGTCGACCAGCGCCGCACGCACGGCACCCTCGTCGGGTTGCTCGAAAACCTGCTCGAGCGCGTCAACACTGACCGTAGCTTCGACGCCGGTCCGTCTGTTCGTAGGGGTAGGGGTGGTGGTCATGGGTGTGGAGGTCGAGGCCATAGATACGAGAGTTGCCGAGGCCGTCACTAGTTAGTTTGACCTAGCCGTGTACTTGTCCGTAGTCCTACCAATGTAGTGACTCTTCTAAACCGCGTGACTTCGCCGCTAAGGGTTCCGAACATTGACGCTTGAGCTTCGAACATCGGGCGGTTCCCTCGAACGGACGGGCAGTGCGTCGACCGTTCTGACTTAGTGTACCGTTGTATCGACCGTAAATGGCGTTTTCGGTGGGTAGGTGAGCTAAGGGCTCATCATCTCCCCCTTACTGAGATCCAGACCGTCCTCGGTCGGCTCGAACACGCCGGCGCTTGATTTGCGTCCGCGATCATCGAGATGCTTCCGCGCCAGGCCGTCCGAAGGTCTTGTCCAATGGCGAGCACTCAAGAAGCGATTAGCGAACGGCAGGGCACGCCTCGATCACGTTGATCCGCAGAATTAATCCCATTGGACGGGAGGTGAGCGCTTCTTTCCCGTTTTGGACTGGTTCTGATGGGGATGATCCCCGCTGTTTCAGCGCCTCGAATGCGGTAGGTGGACCCACAAAGCTCGAGCACACATATAGCGGCGGGGTCTCCAGCCGAATTTCGCTTGATCCCCCGCTCCGCTCGCTCTTGACTTCGTCCGTCTCTCCATGTCCGCCTCGCCTGCCTCCGCTCCCGCGCCCGTCCCTGATCTCGCCGGCGCGCCTGCGTCGGACGCCGACTACACCGTGGATCCCAAAACCGGCTTCCCCGTTCCGCACGACCCGAAGAGCCCAATGGCTCCGCTCGCCAATTGGGTCGTGGCGCACCTCGTCCCAGAGAACCCTGAGGCGATCGAAGAGTGGATTGAGGGCGCCTTCGCTGCCATGGTAAGTCGCGTCCGTCTCGTTTAAGTCTTGTTAATTTAAGTGTTCGAAGAATCGGTACACTCGCGTGACTAAGGGCGCGGCCCTCGCTGCCCGTTACGCGAACGCGTTGGGACGGCTGCTCGTCCTCGCCACTCACGCCAATCCGGAGGCCGCGCGCCAATGCGCCGAGAACATGCAGTGGCCACTGCTCGACGCCGCTATCAATCACGCGCGCAAGGAGGCCGAGGACCGCCGTCGCTGGGAAGCGAACCAAGCCCAGCTGCGCAAGGAGGCCGAAGAGCGCGAGAGCCGCGAGCGACAGGAGGCCGCCGAGGCCGAGGAAAGCGCACGACGCGAGGCCGCCAAGGCCGAGGAACTCGAACGTCGCGAGGCCGCCGAGCTCGAGGAGGCCGCCGAGGCGCACAAGCGCGAGGCTGATCGCCAGCGTCGCGAGGAGAAGGCCTTGCCACGACGTGGCCGGTCGGGTGTCCGGGGAAAAGGTAAATTGCGTGCTCCGTCCCCCACCGCCTCCGATGTGTCGACCGTTCGCGCCGAGTCGCCCGAAGTCGAGGTGGTCCCCGAGCCCAAAGGCTCGAAGAAGACCAAAAAGCGCAAGGCCCCCGCTGACGGCTCGGCCCCGACGTTACGGACACCGCCGTCCGCAAGCTCATTGCTCGCGCGACTACAGTCCGTGACCGGACTATGTCGGTACGTGCCCTAACGTTTTTCTTCGTTTGATTCTGCTAACTGTTCGCGACTCAGTGCGATCGCTGCGCCGCCGGCTACGCTACCTCGAAGGAATGCGTCTTCGAGGCCGACGCGGTGGTGTGTAACCAGTGCCTGCACGACCAGCAGGGCTGCTACTGGGGCGCCGCCACTTTGTCTGGTACTCGCAAGGCTCGTCGTGCCGGTAAGTTCGCCTTAATTCTTCGAAGATTTCGGTGCCGTTCGTAGCTGACATCTCCGTTTCGTAGGTAAGCGGGGCGACTCCGAGGAACCCGCTGCCCCCGCGCCCGCTCCTGTCACGGTCCCTGCCTCGGGCTCGGCAGGCTTCGTACCGTCGCGCACGCCCCTCCACCCCGTGCCGCCGCGGCCCTGCACGCCGCACAGACGCAGGCCCCGCCGATCGACATATCGGCGATTCTCCAGTCTCAGGGCGCCCCGTCCGCTCGCTCGCCGAGGCTCGCGCGGCACTCTCGGCGACCAACGAACGCATCGGCAACGTGGAGGCCTCGCTCAACCTCATGGGCCTCGAACTCGCATGCTCGAGGGCTGCAAGAGTACTACGGTCGTCGCGTCGACCAATTGTTCGTCGAGTTACGGCCGTCGCGCGTGGGGCCTTCGATCCCTGCTGCGGCCCATCGGCGGGACCTTCGAAGGGCAAGGGTTCGAAGTAGGTCGTATTCGTAGTACCGTCCGTTGTGTTTGTACTCCGTGTTTGCGTTCGGCGTCCCGTAAGCGTTAGTCTTGTATATCTGCTGGTGTAACGTCCCCCTCTCGTGTCTTGTATAATAGATATCTCGTTTCTAACCGCTGCCACGGTGTTCGAAGGATTGAAGTGAAAAAGCACGAGGGTGTCCTTAAAGCATAAAGGGTATACTGCGCGAGTCTCTCGACAGACTCATTCTTCGTCTTCTGAACTTGACGATTCATCGTCTAGTTCGCCGGGTAAGCCGGACGCGTCTGGCTCGTCATCGCCCAGTGTGTCTGACTGTTCCATTTCACGCAAGCGTTCGAAGGGTACATCCAGGTGTTCGAGTGAAATCGTGATCGATCTTCGAGCAAGGTAGGGAATGACTCGAAAAGCGGCGATAGGTCTGTCGAGGACCGTGCCGTCTAGTTCAGCGATGATGTAGGCACCTCCTCGGTTTCCGAGATACGACGACCATAGGCCCTTGGTATCGTGGACGCATCTTACGATTCAAGGCTTTTTCGATCGCTGTATTTCGGACGAGGACTAAGTCCCCACGCTGGAAGTCAAAGTCTTCGATCGTGTACTGGTGCTCTCGTTCGAAGCGTCGGGCCGCCTCACGCCTCGCTTCGTAGACCTTCGAATAGATCTTCGAAAGGTCCTCCGACCGTTTCTGAAGTGCTATGGCTCGCCGCGCAATCAAGTCGGTAGTGTCGAGTGCTGTCTCAGGCGGTGGGACAAGGTACGTTGCTTCGATGACGTCGAGAGGCAGTATCGGGTGCGTGCCTGTTGCTGCAAAGTACGGCGAACATCCCATTCTTCGACGAGTTGTT